>NC_090279.1:162330417-162635833 GCF_040414725.1 Anabrus simplex | reverse complement strand
CTAGCAAGAACACCAAGAGCTATGAAAGAGGACTTTGCTGGCCTGGAAAAAGCAGCAGGAAATATGAATCTGCATATCAATGAAGATGAGACTAATTATATGAATTTGACTAAGAAAAATGGTGCAGAATGATTCCCATACATTGAAATTGGCTTATATATTTTTAATTTGACGTTTTAGAGTTTCACCTACTTAGGATCAGAGGTCAGTTGTAAAAATAATGTTGGTGATGGAACCCACAAAAGGATTCTCTGCTCAGAAGTGTTTTATGGCCTTAGAAAACATGAAGTCTCGATTACTGAAGAGGAAAACAAAAATAATTATCTACAAGGTCTTAGTAAGATCTGTACTAGCATTATGGTTCTAAAACATGGCCTCTGTCAAAATCTGATGAAAGACAGCTTGGTATCTTAGAGAGAGAATTTAGAGTTCCTTTTTAGGGCCAGTAGAAGAAAATGGAGTGTGGGGAAGACAATACAACCATGAGATTAACAGGCTGTTTAACCCGCGAGTGGTTGCTATATGAGATTTTCTTTCTCTCATATGATTTTGTATTGTGAGTTTACTTCTCAGCGATGCATGGGAGGTGACTGTTCCCTCTTCTAACTGAGTGTATAACTGTCGTGAGTAAGGCGATTCACATTTCCAGGATTAAGCATCTCCTCCTCTAGTCGGAACAAAGATTCGCATGAGTTTGTGCGCCTTGTGTGTGAGGTTTTCTCATCGCGCGACCAGTGGTGTTGGTGTTATGATTAAGTCGAGAGGGGAAACTTTCTTCTGTTGTAGGCATTAGTATTTGACGTAAGTCGTGCACTTAACGTTCTCGATTTGCAATTACCTACAAACAAGTCTTCAAAAATTATGAGTCGAGAAAGAATGTTGGGAAATAAACGCTGTTACAAACTCCAGTTGGCTCAAATGTTAGAGAGAAGACCTATTGTACTTTATTCTTGCGTTTTTTATCGTGACTGTTGGAAAGTTCTATATTAATAACAGTGTTATTGGTTTTACATACCAATAACTACTTTTCACGGTTTTTGCAGATGTTGAGGTGCCGAAATTTTGTCCCACAAGTGTTATTTTATATGCCAGTAAAGCTACGGCTGCGAGATTTGAGCACTTTCGAATACCACCGGACTGAGCCAGGATTGAACCTGCCAACTTGGGCTCAGAGAGCCAGCGCTTAACCATCTGAGCCATTCAGCCCAGCACTCTTGTGAATATTACGTACTTACACGTGACTGAACTAATGACTAATTTCCATTAAGGAGTCATTTGTTTCTGTTATATACAGGTAGTCCGTTTTTTTATCTAAACTGTTTAATAATGCAGTCTTTACGTCTCATTTCCGTAATTCGTTTCACTCTTATGCCCTGCAAAATTATGGAAGATACAGTATATTTATTTTAAATTTTATTAAATTTTATTTTAATGTGAGAGAAAGTCTCACGTGCGACCACTCGTGTTTCAATTCGGCTAGCGACCACTCGCGGGTTAATGAACCTCGTATTATTAAAGTCATCAAGAAGATAGAGTAGGCTGGACATGTACTTAATAGAGTAATGAAGAAGATACATAATCTTGTTTCAAAATAAAACAGCATCTGTTTTCATACTCTAATTTATTTCAGGATGACCTAGTAAATTCGCACGCGCACACACATGCACGTTCATTCATTTTGGAAAGAAGGGTACGACCAGTGGTTGAGAGTAACTTGGATGAAAACGAGTGTGGTTTCAGACCACAGAGGGACTGTCAGGACCAGATTTTCAGAATGTATTCGCCTTTATTGTTTGTAGTTTACATGCATTATTGACTGAAAGGTATAAAATGGTAGGGAGGGATTCAGTTAGGTGGAAATGTGGCAAGCAGTTTGGCCTGTGCCAGCGACTCTGTCTTAATGGTGGACTGTACTGAATGCTTGTGAAATGTCTGACATGAAAATGAGCATTTCCATACATAAAGTGATGTCAGTAATGAAAAAAATCTAAGAAGTCAGGAATGCAGATCTGGAGCAGGTTGGTCATTTCAAGATTTTAGGTTGTGTATTCTCTCAAGATGGTAGTATAATAAGTGAAATTAAATCAAGATGCAGCAAAGCCATTTGTAGTGAACTCAGTTACAATCAACAGTTTTTGTAAGAAAGAAGTTGGGTCCTAGACCGAACTTCCTTTATATCGGCCTGTTTCAGATCTACTTTTCTGTACAGAAGTGAAAGCTGGGTGGACTCAGCATTTCTTTTAAATTATTTTTTTTATTTTTAGGTTGAAGGTAACAGACGTGAATGAGGAGAGAAACTGGTGGCAAGAGTGTTATCTAATTGAGGACAAAAATGCTAAATTAGGGATGAACTTGGATCGATGATGCCGTACGTATTAACCGACTTTGGTAGTGCGGTCATGTGAGGCAAATGGAGGGGTATAGGTTACTGTCACCCCTCCCCCCCTCCCTTTTGGCTGGGTCACATTATATTTGCACATATCGAACAAAGTAATAATGTAATAATCGAAATAACAAACCTGAAGGAACATACGTCAGCCAATAACACACCATGAAAAACATTTCAAATTTCAACAACATACACATGGCTAGAAACAAAGATACGCAGGATTACCAACATGACATCTGGAGAAAGGATATAGGAAAGCGGACTGGAAACCCTACCGAGGACGTGATCTTACATGACACGTTGTAGGGTAAAAGACGTGAGAGTGTTTACCCTTCAGTCTGGTTTACTAACAATAAAGAAAATTTAACAAGTTAAATTTACAGCAATGAAAAGGATAACATGATTAACAAAGAAACAAGATGAAACGAACCACGAAATTTCTGTCGACGGTTCTTCAGAAAATCAAAATTGCGATAAAATGTTTGAACTACTTTTAAGGAAGGTGAGCATACAAGGTGCACAACTTTCCTCTCGCCGTTTTGTCCCCAACATTGGAGGCTTTAATGAAACAGATTACTTACACATGTATCATTCAAAGTAGTGTCCATCGCTGGCCACAACTTTCTCCCACCTTTCGGGCAGTGTTCGAATCCCGTGTCGAAAAAATTGTTCATCTTTTGAAGCGATCCACGAATTGATCCAATTTGTGACTTCTTCATGAGATCGGAAGTGTTGGTCAGCCAGGCAATGTGCCATTGATCGAAACAGGTGATAATCAGAGGGAGCAATGTCTGGAGAATACGGCGGGTGGGGTAGGACGTCCCATTTTAACATTCCCAGGTATGTTTTGATGACCTCTTTTGCAATGTGGGGTCGAGCGTTGTGTTGCAAAATCACTTTATCGTGCCTCTCACTGTATTGCGGCCGTTTGTCTTTCAATGCTCTGCTCAAACGCATCAATTGCGTTCGATAATGAGCACCTGTGATTTGTTTCACCGGGTTTTAACACCTCATAGTACACGACGCCGAGCTGGTCCTACCAAATGCAGAGCATAATCTTGGAGGCGTGAATATTCGGTTTTGCCGTCGATGTTGAAACATGGTCGGGATATCCCCATGATTTTTTGCGTTTAGGGTTATCGTAATGAACCCATTTTTCGTCCCCGTTCAGCGTCTCTTGGTTTTAACTCATACAGGACCCAAATTCCTTCTTTCTGAATCATGCCCATGGTCTTGAAACATTTAGAAATGGCTTGCTGTGTTACTCCCACTGATCGTGCCAATTCTTCTTGAGTTTGATGTGAGTCTGCACTCAGCAATGTCTCCAATTCTGCATCTTCGAAAACCTTCTCTCTTTCACCACTATGCCGGTCTTTGGTGTTAAAATCACCATTTTGAAGCAAACCATTCACGACACGTTCTTCCACTAATAGCGTCCTCACCATACGTACGTGAGAGCATTCAATGAGACTCAGCCGCTGTTTTCTTCATATTGAAACAAAACAGTAACACCTCCCGCAAATGCCGAGAATTTGGCTCGTACACTGCCATGCTCAATCGAGAAAAACTTTATGATGCCGACACACATCGACTAAGTTTGAATGGGGTTATGTTGACCAAGGTCCAAGCTAACTGCCTGACGTCTGCGATCTGTTTTGTTCGACCGCTACGTACCGTTGTCGCCATCCATCACCAAATGGCGGAAGCAAAGTTGTACACCTTGTAGTTTTGACAATGAAATTCACAAGGGAAATTTAACAGGGCATATAAACATAATTACGACCATTTTACAAACCAAATAGAAAAAGAGATTTACAGATTATTACCAATAGTTTACCAAGAAAATGACAATGGAATTTAAAATTTAACGCAGAGGCCTTAGAGTTGCTGCCCTCTCCTAATAAGCATCAGCGAAAGACACATAGCTCAACAGGCATACACTAAATTGACACTGCACTACGGGAGGCAACCCGGATGGAAAATTAAACATTACATTAGATAGATAGATAAGGAATTGGTAAGCCCTGCCTTTGCAGGGCTCCACACGTAGGTCTGTGAAGACCCTTAGTGGACCTTAAAC
Source organism: Anabrus simplex (assembly GCF_040414725.1). Classification (NCBI taxonomy): domain Eukaryota; kingdom Metazoa; phylum Arthropoda; class Insecta; order Orthoptera; family Tettigoniidae; genus Anabrus; species Anabrus simplex. Next base: position 162,631,364 of record NC_090279.1, on the reverse strand, counting down.
GGGTTTGCTTAGTCCAGCCCTAGTGCTCGTATAAAGGATACCAGTGTCCGGATGTTGGCATTCCTGATGTCTTCCAGGCTCACAAAATGTGAGCCAAAATATCGATGTCTAGTGCTTGCAAGAACCTCACACTAACACAACACATGCGCGGAGGTCAGTTCCTCCCTACCGCATCTTCTATACATCGGATCCTGACTGATTTTCATGATGTGTAGGTGTCTCTGTAAGGTATTGTGGCCTGTCAACAGTCCAACTACCATTCACATTCTGGTCCTATTCAAATTTATCAGGACCTTTTTATAACTTTGGCTAGGCCCTTTGATAAGTTCACTTGCCTGCCTTGCTATGGTTAACCTCTTCCCATTGTCTAAGTGAGACTGGTTTGTCCACTGGGATATTACCAGTTTCACACTTTGGAGTGACACTCCTAGGAAGGGCTCTGGTCCTATGAAAGGACTTTTTGAGCCTTGTTTCGCTACTTTGTCAGCTTCTTCATTTCCACTGATTCCTGTGTGCCCAGGGACCCTTAATAGGGTAACTGGGCTAAGTTCACACAGCTGATCTAACATCCTTTGGCACTCCCACACCATTTTTGATGTTCTAACTGCGCATAGTGCTTTTAACGCTGCCTGGCTATCACTGCAAATGGTGATTCATCTTCTATGTCCAGGCATGTTCTATACATATACAGCACAGGCCAGTATTGCATATACTTCGGCCTGGAAAACAGTAGCATATTTACCCATGGGAAGGGAGAGCCTTGTCTTATGCCCCCAGGCCCCAGCGCCTGTGCCCGTCTCTGTCCGCGAGCCATCTGTGTACCATGTACAGCCCCCAAACTTAAGACGGGCCCCAGGATCTGCGGCCCACTCCTCCCTTGTGGATATCACCACTGTAAACTTATAATTCAGATTAAAACTAGGCTTCATCAGGTCCCCGATCATCATTGTCGTAGGGCAGGTCTGGTGAAGCCTTGTAAGAATAGAAGCATGACCTCTATTCGGATTCTTGAAGGACCATCCTCCGAGTGACCAGAGATGGTTAGCACTCATTCCCTCTATTTCCTTAACATATAAATGTAAGGGGGGAACACATAGGATGGCCTCCATGCACATAATGGTGTAGTATCCAGTGCCCCCCTCCTCTGCGAACCATGTGACCTTGCCGCGGTGGGGAGGCTTGCGTGTCCCTATGATGCAGATAGCCGAGCCGCAGGTGCAACCATATCTGATGGGTATCTGTTGAGAGACCAGACTAACGAATGGTTCATCGAAAGGGGGGTAGCAGCCTTTCGGTAGTTGCAAGGGCGGCAGTCTAGATGATTGACTGATACGGCCTTATAATAATACTCAGCATGGCTTAGCTGTGTTGATACTGCTACACGGCTGAAAGCAACGGGAAACTACAGCCGTAACTACCTCCCGAGGACATGCAGCTCTCTCTCTGTATGAAGGATGTACTGATGATGGCTTCCTCCCGGGTAAAATATTCCGGAGGTAAACTAGTCCCCCATTCGGATCTCCGGGTGGGGACTACACGAGAGGGGGCGATCATCAAGAAGATGGATACTGACATTCTGCGAGTCGGAGCGTGGAATGTTAGAAGTTTGAATCGTTGTGGCAGGTTAGAGAATCTGAAAAGGGAGATAGATAGGCTAAAGTTAGATGTAGTTGGTATAAGTGAAGTACGTTGGCAGGAAGAACAGGATTTTTGGTCAGGCGACTACCGAATTATCAACACGAAATCAAACAGGGGAAATGCAGGAGTTGGTTTAATAATGAATAAGAAAATAGGGCAGCGGATAAGCTACTACGACCAGCATAGTGAAAGAATTATTGTCGCCAAGATAGACACCAAACCAATGCCCACCACAATAGTGCAGGTCTATATGCCTACTAGTTCAGCGGATGATGAAGAAATTGAAAGAATATATGAGGAGATAGAAGATTTAATACAATATGTAAAAGGTGACGAGAATCTAATTGTGATGGGAGACTGGAATGCAGTGGTAGGCCAAGGAAGAGAAGGTAGCACAGTAGGAGAATTTGGATTGGGACAAAGGAACGAAAGAGGAAGTCGGCTGGTTGAATTCTGCACTGATCATAATTTAGTCTTCGCCAATACTTGGTTCAAACACCACAAACGACGGCTGTATACGTGGACGAGACCTGGAGACACTGGAAGGTATCAAATAGACTTCATTATGATTAGGCAGAGATTCAGAAACCAGGTGTTGGATTGCAAAACTTTCCCAGGAGCAGACGTGGACTCTGACCACAACTTGTTGGTCATGAAATGCCACCTGAAGTTGAAGAAATTGAAGAAAGGAAAGAATGCAAAAGGATGGGATCTAGACAAGTTGAAAGAAAAGAGTGTGAGGGATTGTTTCATGGAACATGTTGCACAAGGACTAAATGGAAAGGCCGAAGGAAACACAGTAGAGGAAGAGTGGAGAGTCATGAAAAATGAAGTCAGTAGGGCTGCTGAAGAAATGTTAGGAAGGAAGAAAAGATCAACTAAGAATCAGTGGATAACTCAGGAGATACTAGACCTGATTGATGAAAGACGAAAATACAAGAATGCTAGAAATGAAGAGGGCAGAAAAGAATACAGGCGATTAAAGAATGAAGTGGATAGAAAGTGCAAGGTAACTAAGGAAGAATGGCTGAAGGAGAAGTGCAAGGATGTCGAAGGCTGTATGGTCCTAGGAAAGGTAGATGCTGCATACAGGAAAATCAAGGAAACCTTTGGAGAAAGGAAATCTAGGTGCATGAATATTAAGAGCTCAGGTGGAAAGCCACTTCTAGGGAAAGAAGACAAAGCAGAAAGATGGCAGGAGCATATCCAACAGTTGTATCAAGGTAATGATGTAGATAATTTGGTTCTGGAACATGAAGAGGCTGTTGATGCTGATGAAATGGGAGACCCAATTTTGAGGTCAGAGTTTGACAGAGCTGTGAGTGACCTAAATAGGAACAAGGCACCTGGAATTGATGATATTCCCTCTGAATTACTGACTGCCTTAGGAGAAACCAGCATGGTAAGGTTATTTCATTTAGTGTGCAAGATGTATGAGACAGGAGAAGTCCCATCCGATTTTCGGCAGAATGTTGTTATACCTATTCCCAAGAAAGCCGGTGCTGACAGATGTGAAAACTACCGCACCATTAGTTTAGTATCTCATGCCTGCAAAATTTTAACACGTATTATTCACAGAAGAATGGAAAAACAAATTGAAGCTGAGTTGGGGGAAGATCAGTTTGGCTTCAGAAGAAATGTAGGAACACGTGAAGCAATCCTGACTTTACGTCTGATCTTAGAGGATTGAATCAAGAAGGGCAAGCCCACGTACATGGCATTCGTAGATCTAGAAAAGGCATTCGATAATGTTGATTGGACCAAGCTGTTTATGATTCTGAAGATGATTGGGATCAGATACCGAGAACGAAGAATTATCTACAACCTATATAAAAATCAGTCTGCAGTGATAAGAATCGAGGGCTTTGAAAGAGAAGCAGCAATCCAGAAAGGAGTGAGGCAAGGCTGCAGTTTGTCCCCTCTCCTTTTCAATGTTTACATAGAACAGGCAGTAAAGGAAATCAAAGAGAAATTTGGAAAGGGAATCACAGTCCAAGGAGAGGAAATCAAAACACTGAGATTTGCCGATGATATTGTTATTTTATCTGAGAGTGCAGAAGATCTCGAGAAGTTGCTGAATGGTATGGATGAAGTCTTAGGTAAGGAGTACAAGATGAAAATAAATAAGTCCAAAACAAAAGTAATGGAGTGCAGTCGAACGAAGGCAGGTGATGTAGGAAATATTAGATTAGGAAACGAAGTCTTAAAGGAAGTAGATGAATATTGTTACTTGGGTAGTAAAATAACTAAGGATGGCAGAAGTAAGGAGGACATAAAATGCAGACTGGCACAAGCAAGGAAGAGCTTTCTTAAGAAAAGAAATTTGCTCACTTCAGACATTGATATCGGAATTAGAAAGATGTTTTTGAAGACTTTTGTGTGGAGCGTGGCATTGTATGGAAGTGAAACATGGACGATAACTAGCTCAGAAAGAAAGAGAATAGAAGCTTTTGAAATGTGGTGTTACAGAAGAATGCTGAAGGTTAGATGGATAGATCGAATCACGAATGAAGAGATACTGAATCGAATTGGTGAGAGGAGATCGATTTGGCTAAATTTGACGAGAAGAAGAGATAGAATGATAGGACACATCTTAAGACACCCAGTACTTGTTCAGTTGGTTTTTGAAGGAAGTGTAGGTGGCAAGAACGGTAGGGGTAGACCAAGGTATGAATATGACAAACAGATTTGAGCAGATGTAGGATGCAATAGTTACGTAGAAATGAAAAGGTTAGCACAGGATAGGGTGGCATGGAGACTGCATCAAACCAGTCTATGGACTGATGACTCAAACAACAACATCCAGTGCCCCTGTTATTCCTTGACACGCAAGTCTTTGGACACTGTTTAACTTGGTGGTCACAGTTTTACTCTCTGAACCTGGCCACCGAGCTAAAGATGCGAAGGTGATCGTGGGCCGTACAATAGAAATATAGAGCCACTGGACCACCCTAGGTCCTAGGCCCCAAGTCTTTCCGACAGCCCTGCGACAGGCCCACATAATCTTGCGAGCCTCATCCACCTTATGGTCTACATGTTTCTTCCAACTCAGTCTTGCCTTGAGGATTACCCCTAGGTACTTAACTGAGGTTTTCTTAACTAATTTTTTCCCAGATAGGAAAGGCTCTAACAGTCCGTCTAGCCTCCTCCTCCTGGTAAATACCACAAGCTCCGTCTTGTCGGGATTAACCAATAAGTCTGTGTCATGGCACCATCTCTCCACCCTGCATAGGGAGCTCTGTACAAGCTCTGAAACCGTACTGGGGAAATTTCCCACCACCATCAGGCTAATATCATCTGCATAGCCTTGAGCATAAATTCCTCCAACATTTAACCTGGTAAGTAGCTCATCCACTACCAGACACCATAATGTTGATGATAATACTCCTCCCTGTGGACACCCCCTGTCTATATTAGCTCTCAACATTACTGCGTTGAGGGTAAACAGAACTTGACGGCCCTGCAGTGAGGCCTTCATCCATTTTATGAGCATCCTGCTCACTCCTCTTCTCTCTAGACTGTTCTATGGAGCCCAAAGATGTGTAGTTAAAGGCCCCTTCTGTATCTAGGAATACCGCCATAACAAGTTGTTGCTGATCCAAGGTGCTCTCCAGCCTGGAAACAAGCTGGTGTAGTGCCGTCTCAACCGACTTCCCTGGTTGGTATGCATGTTGATGAGGATGCAGGGGACAGTCTATTAGGGTAATACTTTCTCCCTGGTATGTCTATCCACCAGTCTTTCCAAAGTCTTAAGAAGAGAAGACGTTAGACTAATGGGTCTATAATCCTTAGGTCTAGTATATGAAGACCTTCCGGGTTTAGGTATGTACACTACCTTCGCCTGACGCCACAAGGAGTACACGTACCCCATAGTGAGACAAGTTGTAAAAATTCCGACGAGGTATGGTATAAGGACCGCGCCCGCTTCCTTAAGAAGTGTTGGGAAGATCCCATCCATTCCTGGGCTTTTATAAGGGGCAAAAGATTCTAATGCCCACTTCACCCTTCTTGGGGTAACAATCTCTGCGGCTTCCTTCCAACCACTTCTATCGGGTCTGAAGGATCCGCTCGATTCTACTTCACTATTCGTGACTACTGAACCTGGAAATTGGGCATAAAGCAATAAGCTCAGGGTCTCCCCCTCTGTGGATGTAAATCCACCCAAAGGTGACTCCAATGAGCCCAGCCTTGCCCTTCCATCCAAGGTTAGAATTTTATGAAGCCTTGACGATTCATGTTGACTCTCTTTGGAGTCACAAAACTGTCTCCAAGATTTCTTAGAAGCCTTTTTGACATCTGACTTGTACTTTCTTTGTGATTCTTTGTAAGAATCTAGACTTTCTTGATCTTGAAGTTCCCTGTATTTATTCCAGAGCCTTCATGTGTTCCTCCTCAGGTGCAAGATAACTGTTCCACTTGAAGCTTCCTGTTACTCTTTTTGCCTTAACAACTGGGTAGGTTAATTCATAAGAGGTAACTAGTGTCTGTGTGAGAAAGCTCAGACTGAGCTCCAGCTCCTCCTTGTTCTTGATTATATTTGAGGGTCCTCCTTCCAGTCCCCTCCTCACGTCCTCCCTAAAAACGTCCAATTAGTTCGTCTAGAATTTCTGTAGATGGGATCTCGAAGGAGCCCTTTATATGAAACACAATGTGTCTATGATCTGACAAGGAAGGCTCCAAAGAAACTTTCCAGTCTTTAAATTCCTGTATGATTCCCATGGAACCCAGGGTTAGATCTATGATCCCCTCATTCCTATTATTGATGAAGGTACGGGTATCACCTATGTTCATGATCTCAAGATCAATTGTACATAGAAATTCTATGAAATTCTCTCCCCTTCGGTTTGTGTATTTGCTTCCCCAAATGCTGTGATGAGCTTGTTAAGTCCTTGTTTCCTACAGTATATCACCAGTCTCTTGAAATCCTCTGGTGGGGGTGGAGATTCAGAGTCTCTTGGGAAATATGCAGAACAGATAACCAGGTCTCTTGGCTGTCGCCCTCTTCATATCTCGCTAGGACTGCTACAAGGTCTCTAGTAATGAAGCCAGGTATAGCCCAAGCATTATGATCCTTAACTAGTGTACATGCTCTAGGTTTCTTCTCCACTACTACACTGAATAGAGTGAGGCCTGCACATTTTAGTCCCATGATATGCCCCTTTCTAAGCCAGGGTTCTTGTATCAGGGTGGTGGTGGTGGTGGTGGTGGTGATTATTGTTTTAAGAGGAAGTACAACTAGGCAACCATCCTCTATCAGGGCGACCGAAAACCTACCTTTCTGGATACTACTTATAAGTACCCTAGAGGCCGCTATACAATGTTGTATGTTTGCTTGTATGAAAGTAATCATTCCTTACCTTCAGGCAATGCTTTACCTTATGCGGTCTCCGGAACGTGCAGCTCAGTCTCCCGCGATGAATCCTGAGGCTTGGCTGGCCCCGGCTCCTGTCCAGACTTCCGCTCTTTGCTCCTGCTAGTCTCAGTGTTGTCTGTGGTGGGGTTGGTCCTCTGCTTGTCACGTTTGCCCTCCACCAGGGTGAAGGTAGCAACATGCACCCCACAGAAGATCTTCCCCACCACTTTTTCCACATCTCTGGAATCCATGCTGACCACAAGGCAGACACCTCTCTTCTCCTCCTTGCGGTCGTAGATTCTCCAGCTGTTGGGATTTAGGCCATTGTTCTGGCGTGCCATTCTTCCCAAAAGGACATTGTTGTCCTTTGGTTGTCCTGGTATCCAGACCATGGCTCTCTTGTAGGAAAGGAGTTTATCCATGTCCACAATTGTGAGCCTGTCTCCTTCCCACGGTTGCATATCTGTAACAAGACTAGAAAGCCATGCTACAGTCTCATCATTCTCTGCAATAATGATGGCCGTACCTCTCAACAGATAGCAGTCCAGGAACTGAGGCTTAATGGGCCTCTGCTCCGGAAGCTTATCTATCAGGTTGGTGATAGCCTCCTCAACAGACTCCACCTGTTTTCGAGTTAGCTGGTGGTCAGGATATCCTACAGGCACTATGGCCATCCTAATCCCAGCTTTAGCTATCCTGGCATACTCCACCTTGGGTCTTTTGTGGGCTTGCCGATCTTCTTCTGAGGTTGCCCCGACAGGAGTCTTTTTCCCACTGGCGTCTTGGTGGGTGGAGTCCTCTGTGCCCTAGAAGCAGAGCCCTTTTCAGGGTCCCGCTTCTTGTGTCCATTGGATCCCCCCGCAGTCGTCGCTGTCGTGGCAGTAAAAGGCCTCTCAGCTCAAGGAGTTAGGCCCTCTTTGGCCTGCTCCTGGGCCTTTAAAGCCTTCTTGTACCTCCTCTTCTCAGAGCCAGAGCACTGTTTCTTCTTCTTCTTCTTCTTCTTCTTCTTCTGGACTAGAAGATTGCCCACCTCTAGAGTGAGCTCTCTTACTGTCGAGGTCGAACTATCCGAGGGTATCTCCGAAGAGTCTACATCGATTGTTGTCGAGCTGGTGTTTCTCTCGGAGGCCCCAGTGGAGCTCTCCGGTTTTTGGGTGGCTACGGTACTCATGTAGGTCCAACGAGTAGCTAGGGAAATATAATGTCCGCCCAGGCAGAGCCCTGCATACCCGGGTAAGGCTACTTACTTCGAGAGGGCGCCAAGTATCTCGAAGGCTCCGTTCAAGACATATCTCCCATGTGCCATGCACCCCATTGGCACAGGTCGCGAAAACCAAAGACACGGACCAGAGCCCTGCTCCTACCGAGGAGCCAAAGGCCGGAAATTGAGAAAAAACTCACAGCCAATCAGGGAAGCTACCTACGATTCGACCCGAACTTTTCTCCAATCGTTATTTTGAACAATAAAATTACAGCACCTTATATGGGCAATATATTCTAGAGGTTTTGATTGCGAAACTCGGCGATTTTATGATCGAAGCCTCCAGGTGGCAAATGCAGGGCGATACAAAAGGTGGGTTACAACAAGCACACTACCAAAATACAATTTCTTCCAACAGTCATAACGATTAAATAAATATAATCAACTGTCTCTTCTGTGAGTCCTGACAATTCTTATTACTATTTTTAAATTCACAACAAATAAAACAAATATTTCATCAACTTCTTCGCAGATGTCTTAATTCTTGCGATGGCGGTTTTACCAAAAATTTACATAAATACACAACCAAAAAAAAACCACACAAATATTTAATTGACTTCTTTGAAAATCTCTGAGAGTTCCTTAGTTTTTTCTTAAGGACGATTTCACAAGCATAATGATGAGAATTAAATGATTCCATCTACGTTATGAACTTCCCACCACCGGCGACAGTTACCTTGGAGAATAATGGATTCAACCATAGAGCGTAAGAGGAGTAGAGGCAGAACAAGGCAACAGTGGTTGTCAGTTTTCAATGGCCTTAATATTAAGGTGTGGCCACATATCTGGTTGGAAATTGAGGATTGTGCAGATGGGAAGTTAAATTGCAGAGACTTGGAGACTGAACGCTGAAAGGCTTAAGAGTCTGTAATTGGACATGTGTGTCTTATTTTATGGCATGGTGTAGCTAACCTCTTGATGTCCATGAGTCTCTGTCCTTGGCAGGTTCTATCCTGTTAGGTTCTTAAGTTGATCTACCCATCTCAATCGAGCACGTCCTCTGAATGGACAGTGGGACAGCAGTAGTGAGTCGGGCTCCGTGCAGAATAGATGTGACGAGGCAAGAACAGGTGTGAAGTACTGGAACACCTGCCCTGCTTATCGGACTTGTCTCCTTGTGATTTTGATCTCATCACCAAAGTGAAAGAACCATTGCGTGGTAGACGGTTTGGGACATGAGAGGATGTGGACAATGCTGTGAAACATGTGGTTGCAAAATTCACACATAGCGAGGCTACTGGTATCGGACGTCTCCCGCATCAGTGGCAACAAGTTGTGGATAATCTAGGGAACTACTCTGAGGGTTTACTGTAAAGGTTACTGAACTCTCAGAGAATGAACATTATTTAGCACAAGGATTTCCTGGCTGACAGTTTCGTTGCTCTGCATCCTGCACCCAGTAAACCTACTCTGCATTTTTCATACATTCCCCTGCACCTTATGCATCTGTATATTTCCATTTGTCTGGTAGATCCTGCGTCCATGCCAACAAAAATTGTTGCAATGACTTATGCCCCAAACCTCATATCTAAATTAATAAATATATATATAGAATAACAGCCCTTTCGAAAAGTTTAAAGTAGTTAGTGGAGTGTAAAAGAAAGATTATTAGAAGCAGTCTCAGATGTCCTAGACCCAGATAATAATAATAATAATAATAATAATAATAATAATAATACTACGAGGGTTGGGGCATAAGTCATGGCAACTATTTTTTTCTTGAAGATACCAGTGACATATACAGACAAAAGGGCAAGGTGTTAACTACATGTGTGGACAACGAATAGCACTGAAATACCATAACACACTAATTTATTATGGTAGTATACAGGGCAATATGGCCTTCCCGGTGCAAAAGAATTACAACACAGTACAATATCCTGTGGACGGTGCGTTTCTCGATGCCACTAGCCCTCTCTAACTCCAGTAGCGTCCATTGTTTGTCTTCATCCAGGAGCTGCTCGATGACGGCACGTGCCACGTCGGTCCGCACTCTGACAAGTCGTCCTGAATGTTGCTCATCACTTGTTGACACACGTCCTTGCTGAAACTTTCCTACTCACCGTGCTACTGTACGGTATGGTAGGGCATTATTCCCAAGGGCTTCCACTAATTCACTGTGACATTCCATCACATTTCTCCCTCGGAGAACGGCTATTTTGATGTAAGCGCGCTGCTCAACACAGGTTACTTCCATCTCGCATGACACTCGCCAACTGACTGATGTCCCAGCCCTCACTGCGCTACTACCAGCTATGAGGGCAGATCAGAAAATAAGTTGCACTTCCCAGTTATGGCCATTTATTACACCACCTATACAACAGCAACACGACTATAACGACATACACTGTAACGTCACTTTTCCACATAGTTTCCAAGAGACTCCAAACATTTCTGCGAACACACAACCAACTTGTCGATGCTGGATGCATAGAAATTTCCTCCAGCGTTGTGCAACCACTCGGAGACAGCGGCCTTCACCGCCTCATTAGTCTGGAAAAGTCGACCTCTGAGCTCCATTTAGAGTTTACCGAACAGATCAAAGTCACATGGCGCTAGATCGGGACTGTAGGTTGGATGTTGCCAGACCTCCCACTTGAAACGCTGCAGCAGTTCTCTCGTTTGGCGGGCCTTGTGAGGTGTTGCATTATCATGCAACAAAATCACATCGGTGCTCAATTTCCCCTGGCTCTTCTCTTTAAACGCTTTACACAACTGGTGCAACGTTTGACAATACGATGTCGTGTTGATCGCCGTTCCTTTCGGCATGAATTCCTCGTGCAGCAAACTCTCCATGTCAAAGAACACTGTCGCCATAACCTTACCGGCTGAAGGTTGAACCTTGGCCTTCTTTTGTTGTGGTGATGAGGGGTGCACCCGTTCCATTGATGTTCACTTCGTTTCTGGGGTGAAGTGGTGGACCCATGTTTCGTCGCCTGTGACGATTCATCGCAGAAACCCGTTGCTGTCTGCAGCATAGCGTTGCAAAAATGCCAGGGAGGATTGGAAACGTCCCTTGTGCTCATCGGTGAGAAGATGTGGGACCCATCTTTGACAGAGCATACGATATCCAAGGTCCTCGTGAACAACGGTGAACACACTGCCATACGACATGTTCAGCTGCGTCACGATTTTTCTCAGTTTAATGCGCCGGTTCTGTCTAATGATCGCATTCACACTGTTGACCTTTGCACGGGTCTTGGACGTTGCGGACCTGCCTTCGCGAAGGTTGTCTGCGAGATCCGTGCATCCGGCTCCGAATTGCTGACACCACTTTACGATACCTTGCCGGGAAATGGCTCGCTCCCCATACACAGCGCTAATTTCACGATGAATGTCCATGCAATTCTTCCTTGTGGCCCATAGGAATTGGATTGTCGCACGCACCTCATTTTTGGAATGAACATCCAAACGAGACACCACAGCGACCTGCCTAACAGACGTGTGGGCAGTGTCTGTCCCTTTCTCCGCTGTGCCCACGTTTATGACAGCGCGCTGTTGCGGTGCGTTAGTGCAACTAACCTTTTGATCCACCTACGTATCACAGAGCCATCTGTTGTTGGCATACACACTATGCCTGCACTGCAGAACTTCCACATGACACATATACGTTTGTGATCTGTTCACATATCTACAGCAAAAAGAAATAGTTGCCATGACTTTTGCTCCAATCCTCGTATATAAAATAACATGTCATGACTGACTGACTGACTCATCATCGTCAAGCCAAAACTACTGGACATAAAGAAATGAAATTTTGAGGATACAATTATATTAGAGCATAGGTGAACACTAAGGGAGGAATTTTGGATATTTCGTCGCCAAGAGGGTGAAAAGGGGAATGAATTGTTTAAATGAGTATATCTATATCTCAAAAACTAAAGTTTATGGATGTAAAAATTGTTATTTTGAATCTGCTTTAAAAAATAAAGAAATATGTATTTTTTGTTTTCAGAAAATCCCACTAAGAGGGGTGAAACAACGGTGAAAAAGGGGTTGAATAACTTTTATGGGGATACTTATTTCACAGAAACGGAAGGTGTTGTATGTGTGTGTATGTTGGGTATTCAGCCCGAAGGCTGGTTTGATCCTCTGCAGCTCCGCCAACAGCTGTCATAAATAGCCCAGGCGTCACTGAAGAGGCGTACTAGGGAAATGAGGAGTGAGGTAGTTTCCCGTTGCTTTCCTCACCGAGCCAGCCGCTGCTATTACATATCAGTCTGCCAAGCCCACTGAAATGCATGCACCAACCGACCCTATGAGCGATATCTTCACACCATTCATAACAGGGACTGGCTGCATAAGCAATGGTATTACTAGCATCACTCATACCTCAGCCACTTTCATATTATCAAAGCCAAGGATGAGACTGAGACAGGTCAATGAAAGTAACAAATTTGATATAGCCCATACCAGAAGACATAGTGCACTGTAAACACTACATCTTGCCAGCAAAGGCATACGGAAGGTGTTACAGACATGAAAATTGGTATTTGGAATCTCCTTTAAAAATAAAGAAATATGTTTTTGTTTTTGGAAATCCAATCAATGGGGGATGAACAGGAGTGACAAAGTGGTGAATTTTTAGAAAAACTATATCTATAGTACATTTCAGAAACATAACATGTTACAGACGTAAAAAGTAGTATTTGTAATCTCCTGTAAAAGTAATGAAACATAGATGATTTGTTTTTGGAAAATCCAATTAAGGGGAACTAAAAAGGGGGTGATGTTTTAAAATGAGCATATCTACAGTATATCTCAAAACTTTCTATGTTACAGAAGTGAAAATTGGTAATTTTAATCTCTTTTAAAAACTACAGAAACATGTATTGGTTTTTTCTTCAGAAAAAAAACACTTGGGGGGGGGGGGGGGGTGTAAAAAGGACTGAAAAGGGGATTGAATTATCTTTATTAGGATACTGATATCTCAAAAACTGAAGATGTTACAGGTGTCAAAATTGGTATTTGGAATCTCCTTTAAAAGTAAAGAAAATCCACTTAAGGGAGGTGAAAAGAGTTGAAAAATTAATTGAAATATTTGTATGAGGATTCTTATATCTAATAAAAACTAAAGTTGTTACAGGCATGAAAATTGGTATTTGGAATCTCGTTAAAAAAAAGAAACACATTTTTGTGGGAAAATCAACTAGGGGGAGGAGGTTGAAGAGGAGTTGAATTCCTTTTATGAGGACACATGTATATCACAAACTGAAGATGTTACAGTTGGGATAATTGATATTTGGAAGCTCCTTTATAAATAAAGAAACACATGTTTTTTTGCTTTTGGAAAATTCACTTAAAGAGGGAGGGTGAAAGGAAGTGAAAAAAAAAGTTATTATGCGGATACTTTATCTCAAAAATTGTAAACTGGTATTTGAGATCTCCTTTATAAAAAAAGAAACACGCATTTGACCGACTTTATTCCGTTTTCTAGAATATCGCATTTAAGAAAACGTGCTAAATTTACACAGACAAAGTTTCACGATTACTTCACGAAGCTGTAATATTTGTAAATGATGTAAAATCACTTATAATAACTCTCTATGAAATACTAACACAGAAATGACTTAGAATAATAAAAATAAAGATAGGTACCGGTATGCTTATGTTTAAAGTATGTTCTTTGCCGTTCAAATGTTCGATTATTTTTACAAACTTGTTTTAGCGGACACCTCTCGCAACGGACATTTTTCCTCGAAACCGATGGAGTCTGCAGAAGGGAGGTTCGAGTGTATATGCATGGTGTTCTGTTTATATTATGCATTAGTTTTTATTTCATTAATATCACTTCTTATGTTCACAGTATGAGTAAGGAGGATTCACTGTCTATCTTGTACTCTGGTAAATAATGATGTAAATAAATAAATACTTGGGTGTCTTGTTTACCGTCAGCACTTCAAGGATACCTATTTTCAGTTCTGATGAATCTTCCTTTGACTTGCAGAAGAAGACTATGTTGGTAAACAAACTCCTCTGTCTGTTGATACTGCTACGACACCTGGTGCAACTTCACCTCTTACTAGTCCCAAAGCCAATGTGTTCAAACGACCAGGTGATCCTATATCTATGGAAAATCCAGCAATGAAACGGGCAAGGTAGGTGTTCAGAAATAATATATTTTTCAGTGTTTTTGCTTCAGACTTTCTGAACTTAACATCTACTCACAATAATAAGAAAACTTATGTTAGAAATGGTCCACCTTTTCAATACTATATTATGTAATGTTTACATTACTTTTTAGGCAAGGAATTAGTTTTGGCCTTCTCTGGCCATCATCAGCCGTACAAATCTGTACAAACACATCTAATAACTAAGACAAATGTTCAAACATACACAAATGACTTTAAAAGGTATTAAAGGCGTCTAGAGATCTGAAATGAACATTGTGCACAACTTGTAAAATATAAAATGAAATTAAAGTAGGGCTCTAAGATATAAAATACTTTGATGCATTGCATCATGTTAAAAACATGTATCATTAATGCTTCCCGTTACAACTTTCTTGAGTAATTGTCTTCAAAACACTGAAAGGTTTTACAATTTTAAACATTCTTATGTGTGAAATTTTTCTGGAAAAAATGTTGTACTTTTAATCTATTACCATCGACTGATTCACCAGCAAAATCAAATTTTATCTTTTAAATGTGTCGTAATATCCTTGTACAGTATTATTTTTAACTTGTCTTCTGATTAATAGCTGATGATGTCCTAATGGGGACGAAACTTGTCCTAAATTAACGAATAGATGGTATTTTGAAGAAGAAATAATTTCTGGTATTGTAAAGGTGGAACTTTAATTAAGATTCTTAAGATTAAGGAAACCTGGAACTCTAAAATGTGAAGAACATCGCACCTTGAGTCTATTGGCGCACATGTCAAAAATATTGACAAGAATAATACATAACCGAATAAGCAATAAAATTAAACCACATTTGGCTGAAGATCAGTTTGGATTTAGACGAAATAGAGGCACACGAGAAGCTATTCTAACGTTACGACAGGTTGTAGACAAAATGCTAGACGTTAGAAAACCTTTGTTTATTGCATTCGTGGATTTAGAAAAAGCTTTTGATAATGTGAACTGGAATATGTTAATGAAGATTATGACTAGTGTTGGTCTAGATTTTAGAGATAGACGAATTGTATATGAACTATAACAACCAAAGAGGCATCATAAACATAAATGGTGAAGTATGGGAGGCTTATATAAAGAAAGGAGTATGAGAGGGATGTAATTTGTCACCAGTGCTGTTCAACCTGTATATTGAGAAAGGCATTGAGGAATGTAAAGAGGATATGGAAGGGATAAAGATAAAAGGAGTAGAAATCAAAATGATAAGATTTGCTGATGACATAGTTGTCATAGAAGAGAACGAAGAGAAACTACGAAGTGCATTAATAAGAATGAATAAGATATTGAGAGATAACTATAACATGAAAATTAATACCAAAAAGACCGAAATTATGGTATGCAACTGCCAGCATATTGCAGTCGACAGCAGAATTAATGATATACAACTAAGGCAAAAATGTCTTTACATGACAGAAGTTCACTCGACATAAAGAGCAGAATTTCCCAAACAAAGATTGCTTTTTACAAGAAAAGGATACTACCTACATCAAGGAATTTAAATGTGGAGACCAAGAAGAGATTTATTAAGTGCCTTGTTTGGAGTGTAGCCTTGTATGGTTCAGAAACGTGGACTATTAGTGCAGGTGATAAGAAACGTCTGGAAGCATTTGAGATGTGGTGCTGGAGGAGGATGGAAAAATCTCATGGACAGCAAAACTCACCAATGAAGAAGTTCTTGGACGAATAGGTGAAAAAAGACCCTTTTTAGCAACAATAAGAAAGAGAAGAGACCAATTAATTGGTCATCTCTATAGGCACAATGGTTTCATAGTTAATGTCATGGAAGGAATGATCCAAGGTAAAAGAGGAAGAGGAAGATGTAGACTGCAATATTCAAGACAGATCAGAGATGACGTAGGAACCGGCTCATATGTGGAAATGAAGAGATTAGCGGATTACAGAGAAGAGTGGAGAAGACAAATTGCTGCCAACCAATTTTAGAATTGAGAAGAGAAGAAGATATCCAGGAACAGTTAAATGCTTGGGTAGATGAGGTGGAACAATACGGAATGAAATTTAATGCCCAAAAGAGCGAGATATTGATCACAACAAGAAAGAAGGATAGACCTATGAGAGGGTTAATGCTTGGAGGGGAACAGCTTAGGAAGGTAGAGAGTTTCAAGTACTTAGGAAGTATCATAGAGGAATGTGGAAGAAATGATAAGGAAATAATCGAGCATGGAAGACAAGCAGGAGCATTCCTGAAAAGTGTCAGAAGCCTGGTTTGGAGCAAGGATGTCCCTCAGAGAAGCAAAAGAGTGATATACAGGATGTATTATATACCTATTCTGACGTATGCAGCTGAGACTTGTGTAATGAGGCAGAGAGCCGTGAATAGAATACAGGCAAGTGAAATGAAATTTCTGAGAAGCAGAATAGGAGTGACAAGATGGGATAAGATGAGAAATGAGAAGGTTCGAGGTATAGTAAAAGAAGAGCCACTACAGAATAGGATAGAGGAGTCTAGACTTATGGACACATGAAGAGAATGACAGAGGAAAGGATACCGAGGAGGATGCACAAAATGGAGATAACAGGTAAACGGCCAAGGGGAAGACCAAGAGACAGGTGGATAAAAGGAGTGGAAGAGTGTGTACAGAGAAGAGAAGAGGAGAGGACTGGGCAAGAGTGACTAGGGAGAAGTGGTGGGAAGACAAGAGGAGATGGAGAGCCTTATGTTCCAAGCAGACCCGGCCAACAGCTGGAAACTACAGATGATGATGATGACAATGAATGATTAAGAACTAATCATTCTTGGTATTCCACTATGTTAGTATCCTTTAGATGATAAATGTTCAGTAAGGGCTCTTCAATGTAAATATTATTATAGCGAAATGTAAATGATGCATATCTGGCCTTATATTACTTGTAGGAGAGTGATGTTTTCATTATGAGTGCCAGGGACCCACCAACCTGCCTCTAGAAATATATCTAATTTTAGAACCTAATATCACAAATCATGCAACATTTTCCATACTACATGCAGCTACTACTACTACTGTTGGCTGAAATGGTTGGGATGTAGCATCACTCCCAGAATTCAGTTTGGATAGATTTCATTACTGACCAAGTGAGTCGGTTGTGCGGTTAATGTGTTGAAAAGCTGTGAGCTTGCATTCGGGAGATAGCGGGTTCAAATCCTACCGTCGGCAGCCCTGAAGATGGGTTTTCCGTGGTTTCCCATTTCCATACCAGGCAAATCCTGGGGCTGTACCTTAACTAAGGCCATGCCCGTTACCTTCCCAGTTGTAGCCCTTTCACATCCTTGTGTTGTCAAAAACCTTTGATGTGACATTAAGCCACTAAGGGAAAGAAGTCAGTAACTACTACCGAACAGTAAAAACTCCCAAACAATATCTTTGCTATTGGTCAATGGTTGGACTTGAAACAGCTGTGGGGACAATCTCCCTTTAAGGGGCTCTATGGTGTCCACTCTTGATTCTCAGACCGGTGGGTTTTTATTATTAGCCAGGACATGTGAGGACCAATAAAGAAAGTGTGCTTTAGTAGCTGTGAGCAGTTGGCAACCGTTTGTTGGAAATTACTAAGCCACTATTAAAAAAAACACAATTGTTCTGTGACGAGATGCAGTACGATGCGGTTGATCACTTAGCAACTAGCCTGTGGAGCTAATACTGGAGTTCTACCCTTTAAATTTACAGGGTCTGCCAGAAAAATGTATACACTCTTTACGGAACAAAAACTATTTATTGTGTGGTTTCTGTACATTTAAATTTTGATTACACATGGAGTACTCTCTTCAGTTAAACATATGGTTACATGAAATGTTCAAAATGTTCACCGTTGGCTGCCAGACACATAGCAGAACGACGAGCGGTCGCTGCAAATATGTCCGTCAATGTTTGAATGGGGATCTCTGCACATGCCGCTGTAATCTCCTGGTGAAGGGCCTCCAGCGTGCGTGGCTTACGTTGATAGATTTGATTTTTCACGGTTCTCCACAAGTAAAAGCCCATAGGGGTAAGAGCTGGCTACTATGGGGGGGATCTCAATGGGACCTCGTCGTCCAATCCAATGTCCCGGCAGATTGTCATCCAGGAAAGCTTGTACTTCTACATGGTAGTATGGTAGCGCCGCGTCCTGTTGGCAGAAGACTTCATCACCGGCTCCAAAAAGTGCACATACGGCTTGTGAAATTAATGTGCATAACACTTCCAAGTACACTGCTCCAGTGACAGTGCCATCAAAGAAAAAGTGTCCTAGTAAGCCACTCGATGACAGTCCATACCAGACATCAACCCCTGGTAGATTGACCACCTTGTCCACATGAATATGCGGATTTTCCAGAGCCCAGTAGACACAATTATGTCGATTCACTGTTCAATTAAGTTTAAACTGGGCTTCATCAGACCACATTAACTTCGTCAGAAATTGTTCATCTTGGGTTACCATTTGCTGATACCATTCTCAAAATTGCATTCGACGATCGGGATCGCCCTCATTAAGCGTATGCCGTAATCGTGCGATGTAAAATTTCCACTTAGCTGTTTTCAAAATTCGTCATACACTTGTATTGCTAATCCCCACTTCCCGTGCACATTGCGTAGCAGACTTCTGTGCAGAATTAGCAAAACTTCCCAACACATGAGCCAATGAAGTAGGACTGGTAGCTGTGCGCATTCTTCCCGATTTTCCCTTGTGAATATCACAAATCGGTCCATGCCTCTCAAACGTCCCAGTAATGCACTTAATTATTAGGCGTGTTGGGGGTTCTGTTCAAACTCCCTCCTCCACTGACGTTGCACTTCAACGGCATTATCAAACCTGATAAACCACTTCAGAATGTACTTTCGTTGCTCGAACATCAAGCGTGCTCCAGGCATTTTGTTTTCCCACTATCGTGATGCAAGTACCGACATCTGTTGAGCGACAGACCATACTACAACATTTAAAAACGATGATAATAGTTGACAATGTCCATATCCCGATATCATCTAACAAAGGGTGTATACATTTTACTGGCGGACTCTGTTACAACATTAAGAAATTTAAACATTAAAGTGCATTTGTATCAAACATTCCGTAATTGAACTTCATTGTTCTTTTATTTGTGCCCTTCGGTTGTGTTCTTTGTGAGGGTTGTCTGAAATGTGAACACACACACCCCCCCCCCCCTCCTGCAATATGAATGTGTTTGCTTGTGAATAGTGTCGGCAGATCCAAAGTGAAATTCCTTGGGTGTTATTTTGTGGGGAGAATATATTTTAGTGTAAAAGACCTGCTGTGGAATAAAGGTATGCCATTGAAGGTTAAGGAAATAATGTACAAGACATATTTCATTTCTATAACAATGTATTGGGACAGAGGTCAGTGATCCTCAGCTCGACCCAGGTGTTCTGGAAGAAGAAGAAGAAGAAGAAGAAGAAGCGACATATGGAACAGAGATTTGGCTTGTAACGAAAAGAGATTAAAGTCATATTTAGGCAGCTGAGGAGCTTGGTTCAGAAAATAAGAAGGGCGAAGTTAAGAATGAGGACGTAAGGAAAGGTAATAAAGTGTGAGAAGTTGAATGATACGAGAGGAATAGGTTGAGATGGTTTGGACACACGCAAGTGGATGAGCTGTGAGAGGTTGAGTAATACCAAGAACTAGATGAATGGATTGATTTAGTGATGAACAGAAATATAACATAGGCTGGACCACAGTAGTGAATTGGGAAGTGGCGGAATGACGAAGATAATGTGGAGGAACCATATTAGCCCCAACCTAGATTGAACTAAACCAGGGGGAATGATGGTAATTATACTTTAGGAGAAAAGTACTTCCGCTTAAGTCTGGCTGTGTGGTTCAGAGAGTAGAGCACTGGCTTTCTGAGCCCAAGTTAGCAGTTTCATTTCCTGCTCAGTCCGTTGGCATTTGAAGTTGTTGAAAAGGGTCAGTTCTGTGTCTGTAGCTTTACCAACACATGAAGAACTCGTGCACGACCAAATTTTCAGCACTCCAGAGTCTTTGAACACTGTTTAAGTACTTAATGAGACATGAATCCACTGAAGTTTTATTTTTGCGTATCATCGTCAAGATCTGGAATGGGTGGAGATTTTCATGTACTTGTGAAGTGACGTAATGGAAAATGTGTACGATACCTATTGTGGGATAAAGAAGTGCCAGTGAAACTAAAGAAAGAAAAAAGCAGACTCAGTTTGAGATAATAAAAGGATGAGTGGTGAATGAATGAATGCCAAAAGAGCAAAAGACAGTAGAACCTGGATTGGAATTCAGTGGTGGATGAGGAGTAATGGAATAACAGAAGAAAATGGAGAGGAACCATATTTGCCTCTACCCTGCTGAAACTGGAAAATGGGAATCGGCAACGATGATGATCTACTTATTCTCAGCCCTAGACGAGCTTGTTTCTACCTCCAAGCTTTATCAGTGGGATAGGCTTTCACACTCTTTGATGGGGCTGCTCTTGAGAAGTCATCCTTTCTCAATACAGAAAGTGTAGAATATGAAAAACACTTGAAATATACAAGAAGATAGAGAGGCAGAAATAATACAAGGTTAATACAGATGGTAGACAAGGAACTCGTGTCAAATGCTCTAGGAGAAACGTTATTCTTTGAGTTTAACCTTCTGTCGCCGTGAGCTTGCATTTGGGACATGATGGGTTTGAATCCCACTGCCAGCAAATCTGGAGAAGGTTTTGCATGGTTTCCCATTTTTGCACCAGGCAAAATCCTGGGGCTGTACCTTAGTGAAGGCCATGGCTGCTACCATTCCAGTCCTAGCCCCTTCCCATCCTTCCGTTGCTGAAAACCTTCAGTGTGTTAGTGCATAGTTAAACCTCCGGGTACAACTCTTCTAATGATAGGCACGGTTCTCACATTTTACTGTATATCCCTTTTCCCTTCCTAGATAGTGGTTCTCTAGGGTTATGCACTGGGTATGAAAACTTCTGAGCGGTTTTCCTCTCTTGTGCTTCACTACATGTGATGGTCCTACCTCTTGCTCCATTTTTCTCACTATGAATGACTCACTGATTGCTGCAAGATGCAACACCTTATCTCCACGCAGTACAGCTTGGAACTTCCCCCTACTACGAGAAGACTTCCTGTATTACACCATTCCTTGTGCCTTCATTTTTCATTATTTAATCACTGTTTTGTAAACAAGTATACACCGGTATGTATGATAATAATATTTTAATTTCATTGTGTACTCATCCAAACTCTCTAAATGTAATAAAATAAAATAAAATAAATGCAACATACTACTTTTCTTTGAGCTCACATACAGTTGAGTGAGTGTGACGGTTGCTTCTCCAATGAACTATGTCTATGTCCATGTGCAAAGGCAAGGTGCTCCGCCTATTTGTTTACATCAGGATTAATCTCTTGTGAAAAGAAGTATATGTTACAGTATGTTGAAAATTACCTCTCACTATATTAACTATATTAACCTTCATTGCAGCTTTCACAAAATGCCCATATGCTCATTTTAGGGAAAGAAGAATACCAATCACATCAATATATTTACCTGCTCTACATGAACTACCAATTAGATCCCTAAACACAGATCTTCTGATGTTGGAAGTTCTCATAGGGTCATTTTTTAAATCACATTTCATTGTGCTTCTTGAATCCAAAAGTGATTCCACATCATTTTTTCAGTTATTTTGTGATTTTGCTTAAAGGTAAACAGTTCTGCATTTTGAGGCAAATTTGTAAAATTTTACAAAATTTTTGTGCTTTTGTTCATGTTTGTAGGTTACTGTAGTCACGTCCTAGTTCGTGAACCATGGGCAACGGCTGAGTGGCCTAGTAAGTTGTCCTGAGAGTCGGGATACCAGTTACTATGGAATGGGAGTGGGCATCTCGGACATATTCTGAGTCGTGGCCCTCCTTGTGCTCAGGCGGCCAGGACTACACAATTCACCGGTGGTCCATAACCCGTTAGAGGAGAGATCCTCACTTGGACTATGTGCAAGTAGGGCAGCATCCTGCTTCATGAATTTACCGAGCTCAGAACACTTTAAGCAAGCCTCGGACCTATGGGAGTAATGGAGTCCCACTCCCATTTGACAGGCGAGGGACTCCTTGGAAACAACTTGGCGAGCGAAATGGAATTCGATGGGGAGCTATCAATATTAATGGGGCTTATAGAAGAAAGAAGGTAGAACTTGCTGAGTCAGCAAAGAGGATGCATCTGGATGTGCTAGGAGTAAGTGATATTCGGGTAAGGGGAGATAAGGAGGAAGAGATAGGAGATTATAAAGTGTACTTGACGGGTGTTAGAAAGGGAAGGGCAGAGTCTGGGGTAGGGCTCTTTATCAGGAATACCATTGCATGCAACAAAGTTTCTGTTAGGCACGTAAGTGAGCGAATGATGTGGGTAGATTTGTCAGTGGGAGGAATTAGGACAAGAATTGTGTCCGTGTATTCACCATGTGAGGGTGCAGATGAGGATGAAGTTGACAAGTTTTATGAAGCATTGAGTGACATCGTGGTCAGGGTCAACAGCAAGGATAGAATAGTGCTAATGGGCGATTTCAATGCGAGAGTTGGGAATAGAACTGAAGGATACGAAAGGGTGATTGGTAAATGTGGGGAAGATATGGAAGCTAATGGGAATGGGAAGCGTTTGCTGGACTTCTGTGCTAGTATGGGTTTAGCTGTTACAAATACATTCTTCAAGCATAAGGCTGTTCACCGCTACACATGGGAGGCTAGGGGTACCAGATCCATAATAGACTACACCTTAACAGACTTTGAATTCAGGAAATCTTTTAGGAATGTACGAGTTTTTCGGGGATTTTTCGATGATACAGACCATTATCTGATCTGTAGTGAACTAAGTATCTCTAGGCCTAGGGTAGAGAAAGTGAAATCTGTCTGCAAACGAATAAGGGTAGAAAATCTCCAGGATGAGGAAATTAGACAGAAGTACATGGATATGATTAGTGAGAAGTTTCGAACAGTAGACAGTAAGCAGGTTCAGGATATAGAAAGTGAATGGGTGGCATACAGGGATGCTGTAGTAGAAACAGCAAGGGAATGCCTAGGAACAACTGTGTGTAAAGATGGGAAAAGGCGAACATCTTGGTGGAATGATGAAGTGAGAGCAGCCTGTAAACGTAAAAAGAAGGCTTATCAGAAATGGCTCCAAACAAGGGCCGAGGCAGACAGGGATTTGTACGTAGATGAAAGAAACAGAGCGAAACAAATAGTTGTTGAATCCAAAAAGAAGTCATGGGAAGATTTTGGTAATAACCTGGAAAGGCTAGGTCAAGCAGCAGGGAAACCTTTCTGGACAGTAATAAAGAATCTTAGGAAGGGAGGGAAAAAGGAAATGAACAGTGTTTTGAGTAATTCAGGTGAACTCATAACAGATCCCAGGGAATCACTGGAAAGGTGGAGGGAATATTTTGAACATCTTTCTAATGTAAAAGGAAATCATCATGGTGGTGTTGCAAACAGTCAAGCTCATAGGGAGGAGGAAAATGATGTTGGTGAAATAATGCTCGAGGAAGTGGAAAGGATAGTAAATAAATTCCATTGTCATAAGGCAGCAGGAGTAGATGAAATTAGACCTGAAATGGTGAAGTATAGTGGGAAGGCAGGGATGAACTGGCTTCATAGAGTAGTCAAATTAGCGTGGAGTGTTGGTAAGGTACCTTCAGATTGGACAAAAGCAGTAATTGCACCTATCTATAAGCAAGGGAACAGGAAGGATTGCAACAACTATCGAGGTATCTCATTGATTAGTATATCAGGCAAAGTATTCACAGGCATCTTGGAAGGGAGGGTGCGATCAGTCGTTGAGAGGAAGTTGGATGAAAACCAGTGTGGTTTCAGACCACAGAGAGGCTGTCAGGATCAGATTTTCAGTATGCGCCAGGTAATTGAAAAATGCTACGAGAGGAATAGGCAGTTGTGTTTATGTTTCGTAGATCTAGAGAAAGCATATGACAGGGTACCGAGGGAAAAGATGTTCGCTATACTGGGGGACTATGGAATTAAAGGTAGATTATTAAAATCAATCAAAGGCATTTATGTTGACAATTGGGCTTCAGTGAGAATTGATGGTAGAATGAGTTCTTGGTTCAGGGTACTTACAGGAGTTAGACAAGGCTGTAATATTTCACCTTTGCTGTTTGTAGTTTACATGGATCATATGCTGAAAGGTATAAAATGGCAGGGAGGGATTCAGTTAGGTGGAAATGTAGTAAACAGCCTGGCCTATGCTGACGACTTGGTCTTAATGGCAGACTGTGCCGAAAGCCTGCAGTCTAACATCTTGGAACTTGAAAATAGGTGCAATGAGTATGGTATGAAAATTAGCCTCTCGAAGACTAAATTGATGTCAGTAGGTAAGAAATCCAACAGAATTGAATGTCACATTGGTGATACAAAGCTAGAACAGGTCGATAATTTCAAGTATTTAGGTTGTGTGTTTTCCCAGGATGGTAATATATTAAGTGAGATTGAATCAAGGTGTAGTAAAGCTAATGCAGTGATCTCGCAGTTGCGATCAGCAGTATTCTGTAAGAAGGAAGTCAGCTCCCAGACAAAACTATCTTTACATCGGTCTGTTTTCAGACCAACTTTGCTTTATGGGAGCGAAAGCTGGGTGGACTCAGGATATCTTATTCATAAGTTAGAAGAAACAGACATGAAAGTAGCAAGAATGATTGCTGGTACAAACAGGTGGGAACAATGGCAGGAGGGAACTTGGAATGAGGAGATAAAGGCTAATTTAGGAATGAACTTGATGGATGAAGCTGTACGCATAAACCGGCTTTGGTGGTGGGGTCATGTGAGGCGAATGGAGGAGGATAGGTTACCTAGGAGAATAATGGACTCTGTTATGGAGGGTATGAGAAGTAGAGGGAGACCAAGACGACGATGGTTAGACTCTGTTTCTAACGATTTAAAGATAAGAGGTATAGAACTAAATGAGGCCACAACACTAGTTGCAAATCGAGGATTGTGGCGACGTTTAGTAAATTCTCAGAGGCTTGCAGACTGAACGCTGAAAGGCATAACAGTCTATAATGATAATGTATGTAATGTATGTATGTATGTAAAGAAAAGGTGCGTGGACAAGTGTCCGATCAAGTCATATAAAGGCAGGAACATGAAAAGGAACTCGTAATGGGACAAACACAATTAAAGATGAGTGAGCAGTGGGGTTTACAGAAAGAAGAAGACAAGTACAAACATTAAAGCACAATAGCAAACAGCAGAAAAGAGCTCATTAGGGTTTCAGATGAGATGGATACGGGGTAGGACTAGCTAGGATTGTTTAGGAAAGAGCTCATCTATTTGAGGACGACAGCGTGTGATGATGTGGAGGTTGTCCTTGTCTTCTCACACGGCCTGGCATTGTATTTTATCTCGTATGTGGTGTCCATCTTCACATACCTGTCTTTCGATACTTTCTAACCTACACACCTTATAGCTTATTGTTCAGAATTACACTTATCCTCCAATAATTTTTTTTTTTAGGATTATCAGGGAGCTATACCACTAGTCCCAGAAACTGAACATTTCTTTTAGTTTATTGCCTTCTCCTGCCCCATTTCCAGTGTTTATCATTCATTTTTTACTCATACCCAACTTTCAGAATTTTCTTATTCTTGGAGAATATATATATATACTCACTCTCTTTCTCAAATGTTTCTTCACAAACGGACATTTTTTACTCATTTTCACTCTCGCTTCTGTTCAGAATTTCAGAAATATGACCCCTTGTTAACAACTGCCCTTTACACATGATTATTGCTACAGGGCTTGGGATGGATGGAGGCAGGAACGGCAGGGATTCACTTTCAATGTCCAATAGAATGTGAACAGTGTCATTAAAAGCAGTCTGTTCTTGCAAGAAAGAGCCTCCCCCCCCCCCCCCTCCATTTGAATGAAACTTCGTTTGAGCTCACATGGGTAAGAACTTGCATTGATCTTGTGTGTCTAGCTTAAGTGTTCTGAGGTTGACAGCACATGTCCTTAGATTATAGTTCCATGGGAGATTAAACATGTTCAAATTATTATTATTATTATTATTATTATTATTATTATTATTATTATTATTATTATTATTATTATTATTATTATTATTATTATTATTATTATTATTATTAACAAATATATTGCAATTGGGAAATATCCTGGTGGCAGTGGTGGTAGTGTGATAATAAGGTAAAGTTAAAACATAATTACCCAACAACAAAACAAAAGTACAAGCAATTCCATTTAAAGAAAATATTACAAGAAATATTACTAGTTTAACATTCTTAAGTATGCCAGTGGTGTTGGTGGTGATTATTGTTTTAAGAGGAAGTACAACTAGGCAACCATCCTCTATATGACACTAATCAGAGAAAAAAAAGGAAGGGCTCCGACACTTCGAAAAAGGAAGGTATCAGCCAAAGGAAGACAAGGGGCACAAAGGGCGTGAAAATAAAAGACTCCCTAGGCCTCCATACGTAATACCGTCGGGGTCGGAAAAGAACAAGAGTTGACCAAGGGAGGTCGGATAGGATAGATAAAAGTGAGGATCCTAGCACAAGTAAGTGGAAGGAAGCAATGCCAGGACTCGGCTAAGGGCCCCGTGGTTGCCAACCCAAGCTCCCCAGTTCAGAGCTCCTTGGGCCCTTTTAGTCGCCTCTTACGACAGGCAGGGGATACCGTGGGTGTTATTCTACTGCCCGCACCCACAGGGGGATTATGTCAGTGCTTAACATTATGGCTTACAATAATGTAGATTGAGGTTACTACTAGCTTAACATTACAAGTGATAATAAAGTTAAAACCTAACTACCCAAGAACACCACTACAACAACTAGAGTACAACAACCAATTCCATAGAAAGAAAATACGACAAGAAATAATACTAGTTTAACGTTCTAAATCTAGCATCATCATGTTCATTCACATACAACTTAAGTATTTCCAGTGCCTAACACTATGGCAATATATTCACTTTTTTCTTAATGAAGATTCTTTGTTTTGGCAGGCTCTTGTTGGAGGAGGAAGGCCGTCCCTTGAGGGAGATCAGCAGTGTCATGATGACGACATCTGGATTCTTATCTCCTGCAAGAGAAGGGAAGCTTCCCGAGTCCCGGACTCCTCTGCAACCATCCGATTCCCGTTCCAATTCTCCTCAACCGTCATCATATCCTATGGTGCCTCCTGAAGTGAAGGGTGAAAAGAAATTGAAAAAGATCCCATTTAAGAAAATGATTGATGGCACGCTTAAGAAAATTGACAAAGAAAACAAGAAAAAAGAGCTTAAAAATAAAGACTTGTTGAAAACTGAGAAGGTTGCTTCAAGCGATGAGTCAAAGGTAAAGAAACTGGTTAGCATGAAAGAATTGTCAAAGCTAAAAGCCTTAAAGTCAGGTGCGTTAAAAATGACATCTCACACTCATCCTGCTGTTCCTGGTCCCAGTGCAGTTCATAAAGTAGCAAAAGCTACTGTCCCTAAAATTTCTCCACCTAAATCATCCAGTGCCAACAGTACAAAGTCTTTTAAATCAATAAACCATCTTAAAATACCAAAAATCGACAAGCCTCTTCCATCATCCCCTCCACCTCAGCCACCAAAACCTGCAATTTCCCCTCCTGAAAAGGTAAAGGACAATGTAGTTGAAGGAAAGTTGTCCTCTGAACCTGACAAACAAAAGCTAAACATTTTTAAAAAGATTTCAAAGGTAAAGGATGAAAAAACTGAGAAAGTTGAGAAATCAGACAAATCAGAATCTGGAGATTTACCTCCTCGTGATTCCCGTGAGAGCTCACCAGGTTTAGTGATTGACGAGTCAGAATTGAATAATCGTCAGCGTGAAGTTAGGATGGCTCAGATAGACGACTGTATTGATGCAGTCATACAGCGCAGTATGGCAATGGAGGACGAACCGAAAGAGGTTAAACCTTCTGTAGATATAGTAGAAGTGGACAATCCAGTAGCCCTTAAAGTAGAAAACACTAACGAGGTGATGAGTAATCATCAGCCCGATCCTGATCCGGACGTGTATGCATTTGATGATGATCTTTATCCTCCAGGAACTCCTTCTACTCCTAGAACGCCAGAGCTACCAACATCTGCCAGCAAACCTGATAAATCCCAAGAGCCAAAGGAGAAAAAGAAAAAGCGAGATAGGTCGAAATCAAAAAAGGAGACTAAAGTGAAATCGCCCAAAAGTACAAAGAAAGCTAAGTTTGATGCTAAAATTGGATCTCCCTTGGAAAGATTGGAAAGACCTAAAACTCCTGAGTGTCCTGAACCCCGAAACCCCATTGTGGCCCCGCCGGTATTTCCTTTCTTCCCAAGTTTCCCGCCTGCACCAGGTCTTATTCCACCTCCAATACCAAGCGTGTACCCGTTGTTTCCTAGGTTTCCCACTGGTCCAATGGGGAAAACGTTGCCTCATCCTGCAATGCCTAATTTGCCATTACCACCGCCCATGTTCATGCAACCGCGCCCTCCTACTCCCGAGGTGATTGAGGTTAAGGACAAACCTGCCTCCACGCCACCTCCTGTAATACCTACACCAATAGTGCCACCCGCTAAAGTGGAGAAAGAAAGGGAGAAAGAAAAGGAAAAACCGGAGAAAATTCATACCCCATCTCCTACTCTGAAGGAGAAAGCTCTTGAGAAGGTAAGTTGGTCGTCCTTGTTCTTATGCACGCTTCATGGGAAATGTACAGAAGAACCCTCAGAGTTCTGTAAGAGCTCACTCCAAGTCTGCTTTTCCTCTACATTTTAACCTTTTGAATGTGAAAATTGAAATGGGGAATGGCAGACGTCTTTATTGTTGCACATCAACAGAATAAGCAGTATTTTGTTTTCCACTTGTTTGTTTCCATTGATCAATTTATGAGAATGCTTCTCATTACATAGCTGGAACCATCTATGGCTTCATGTAAGTAAAAGAAATATGAAAATTAAGTATTGCTCTACTATCAGATTCCCGATTAGTTCAGAAAGGAATGCACCGATGTAATGTGTTGGAGAAACCAGCTTATAGCCATTTCTGAGTCTTTTCTACACTGCCATTTTATTTATACTGCCCATACTAAGGCTGGGGTTTTTTTTTTCTCTTTTTACCTCCGATGGGCTGGAACAAAAAGACACATTGACATAACAGAATGATTTTATCACTAAAAGTTTAGTAATTTCATACATATTTTTCCACATAATCATTGAAACGAATTAGGCATGTCGTATCGTGACGCCAGCTTTCCGATGCCCTCTTCAAAGAAATGCGGAGGCAGTGTCCGTCTGGACAGCCTCCTGCTCCATAAAGTCGACCAACAAGAAACCTTTATTATCCCAAAAAAGTGGCAGCCATTGTGTTCACGTTCCTCAGTGTCAGTTTAAACTTTTTTGGCTTGTTTGGAGGACGCATCCACTGCTTAGACTGTTCTTTGGTTTCTAGAGTGTCATACAGGGCCCAAATTTCATCGCCGGTAATGACAGATTTTAAAAACTCTGGTAACGTGTGAGAAACATTACGGCTGACGCCATTCGCTGAGTTTTGTGATCGTTAATCAACATTGTTGGGACCCAACATGAACGTTTCCAGTATCCTAAGTGTTGAGTCACAATTGTGTATAGAGAAGACCTTGAAATGTCTGGGATTTCTGCAGAAAGTTCACTGATCATAAACCTCCCTTTGTGGTGGACAAACAAAGAACTTCAGGAGGCTGTCCAGACGCACATTGCCTCGCTGGCGGCAGACTTCTTTGTAGAGGGCATCAGAAAGCTGGTACAAATGAAGTGGCATATGGCTTTTAGTGCCGGGAGTGTCCAAGGATAAGCTGTTGTCATGATGCAACAAATGCCTAAATCATTTTGGTGATTATGTGGAAAAATAAGTATGAAACTACTGAACTTACAGTGATAAAATAATTTTGTTATGCAATGTGTCTTTTTTTTTTATAGCCCATTGGAGGTTAAAAAAAAAAAAAAACAGCCCTTGTACATTCTCCTGTTGAAAGGTTTGGTGCAAGAGAGGGGCAGTTCCAAATTTCAGTAAAATGTATATATTCTATGTACTGTATATGCTATGATGAACTTGGTATTATATTTATAGTTGGCAGTGTTCTCCCCAGAAATTTTCGTCAGCCAGGTGGCAGGAATAAGTAGCTGGGCGGGGAATAACTTACTGCATTAAAAAAAAAAAAAAAAAAAAAAAGAATTAAAGTGTGAAAATTTCAATTTATTCCCCTCAGGGCATTAACAGTAATAGGTAAACATTAACTGCAAAATTCAACTATTTTAGTGTTAAAACAGAGAATTTTGAACTTGTAGTGTTCTACTGCTCGTTCATAATCATGTAACACCAGGGCTTGCCACTCGGTTGCTGTGGAATGCCGTACGGGTTTGTAACGTCATGCGGAATTGAATGCTCGCATGTGATTCCACGCTAATCCAGACATGACTCGTGCATGACACTACACTACGTGATAGTCAAGTTAAATATTTAAACTCTTATGTAATTCATGCAGTTATGCTGACAATAAATGAGATTTATCATTTAAATAAACAATTTTACAGTGTTTGTATTTTAATTTGGAGCACCCATTGACTCAAATATGTATTAATATTATGTAACTAGCATATATGTAGGTTATGTTAGCCGGTCAGTCTGTAAAAATAGCAGGCCTATTGAAAAGGTCCTAGGGAGAACACTGGTCAGATATTATTCATAATTACCAATGGAATTGCATAACCCTTCATTGTTTGGTGTAGCAGATCTTCAACACCTTTTCAAAAAGATTCAGAATTCTTTAAAAGGAATTTTGTGGACTACTGTGTGCTTTCAATGTGCTCCATGATGTTAATAGAATATCTTTTGACATCAGTTGTTCAGTGGTTATCTGCACTGTACATTTACCTACTGATGAGCGGAAGGAGATCACATCATATTGCATCGAGCTAAAGCTTTGAATTTTCTTTGCCCCGTTAAAAGCCAGCCACCTTTTGAAGACTAAGCTGATCACTGACAAAAGTCGAATAGGAAACAAAACCGGTGCAAGTTTGCAGGATACAGTGTGTTCACTTTTGTTTCTTGCCCACAGTGTGAAGGGTTTCTGTGTTTCAACAAAGACAAGAACTACTACACAGTTTCCATCAGTAGCCTGGAGGCATTTTTCTTCCTAAATTGAGAGAAACATTGGGAGAAAATGAAACTGAGAAAGTAGGCTGAATTATATGTTTATCTACAGTTTTTTATTAAGTGGAAAGGAAAGAGAAAACATTTTGTATACATCATATGTAGTAACGTGTCGATAGTGAAACAAATGTTTATCCATGATGTAGCATATGTATATGGCATGCAAAGAAAGTCTCCTTGCACTTTTAAATTACTGGCATGGAATTTTTATGTCAATTCTCCCTTGCTACAAACCTTTCAGGGAATCCAAAAATAATGTTTAAATGTAAAATTAAAAGATCATGCATTTATGGATTAGTATGATAGGTGTGAACTTGTGAAAATTTGAATTTATAATTCCACCTTTACAATACTGTAATTGTCTTTATTAAAAAGACTACATTAAATTATACTCGTGAAACATGTTTCGTCCTCTTATGGGACATCTTCAGTCACAAATACAAAACATTAAAAATAAGGCGAGGACACATTGAAATAAGTGAATAAAAAGTCTTTGTATCCTGTGACGCAGCGTGATGGCGTCTTGTCAATCTTCAATGTTAAAATGGTGCGGCATGAACATGATATGGAGCATAAAGTTCAATTAAAATCACAGATTAAATTGTTGTTCAAAACAACGAATTTTCAATTATAAAACAACATGAGTGGCTGTGCGAATAAAATTATATGCATATTGTACATAAAACAGTGTGGTGGTAATGCCACATTAAAATAGCTTTCTTGATTAAGAGGGGGAGTTATACTGATGATACAAGTTGAAATTGATTATGTGTTGACAATAGGGGCCTAAAAACAAAAAGAAAAATATGAAAGAATTGAGGAACAAGTTCAATTAAAATATGAACTAAGTGCCCATCCAGTCACTCACCCCCTTGCCCGTCTTACGTCGACCACTCCACCTCATATTTTCATACAATTAGCCTACGCAGTGGCCTCCATGGTATGCACTAGCCAGAGTCTTGGTAGGCGCTAGGTACCAACTGATGAGCCCAGCCTAGCACACAGGGTCGAAACGCTGGCAATCAGGAATGAGTTAGCTGGAAAATTTATAATGTCCAATAATGGACCATTTATATTGGTATTATTAATATCAATAATGTAAATTGGGATAAAATTCCAAATTATTGCCAGTTGAAAATAAATTCAAAGCTTCTTTTTTTTTTTTTTTTAAATCAGTGTTTTGTCCTCCCTGAAAAATTTGATAAAATGGAGTTATCCTCATCTTGCACCAAACCTTCAAATTGGCAATTACATTGCTTGAAAATCAAGTGTCCCTGTACTTTTTTATTTTACTCTTCTGATAGTCATATGCTAGCCCTGCAGCTTAGATTTAGCAAGTCTGCCTCTCACCCAGGGGCCCTGGGTTTGATTCTTAGCCAGGTCAGGAATTTTTACATGGTTCTAAGGGCTAATTCGAAGTCCGCTTTGTCTACGTTGGAACAATGGAGGAGCTATTTGCTATTGAGATGTCAGCCCTAGTCTAAAAAGCCAAAAGTAATGGCTAAGGCGGTTCATTGCTTTGACTACGCATCTCCTTGTAATTTTTAATTCTTGGGCTGAGTAGTGGTTGCTTGGTAGGCCAAGGCCATGAGAGCTGTTTTGCCATAGGGTTTTTTCTTTCTTTCTTTCTTTCAGAAAGTCGCATGGTGGCTTTGGGCATTGCATTATTATGGTTTATTTATTTATTTATTTTTTTATTTTATTTATTTGATCACTCAGATGATGATTCTTTTCAATAGGTAGATTTATGACAAAAATCATATTCTGAGTCTATTTGTCAGCGTCAGTAAAGAAGCTGAACAAGTTATTAGGACTAGCAGGATAAGAATGCAGAGGGCAGCGCAGGATGAAATGTTCAAAGGTTTGCTCCTCCAAGCCACTATTGCATGTTGATGAATTAATCCATCCTCACATGTAAAGGAAGTATTTGCAGCTGTTCTGCATAGTTGTAAGTCTCTTGCCCTGGGAAATCGCATAGTCATCTTTTTTTAAATGGGATCTGAGGAGTACAGACATGTTCCATTCGACCCTATCCTGTGTTAACCTTTTTATTTCTGCTCTGCTCTACATCTGCTCTAATGTATTTTTCAGATTCATACCTCGGTCTACCCCTACTGTTCTTATCACATACACTTCCCTCAAAAACCAACTGAACAAGTCTGGGCATTTTAAGATGTGTTCTATCATTCTACCTCTTCTTCTGGTCAAATTTATCCAAATAGATCTCCTCTCACCAATTCGATTCAGTATCTCTTAATTCGTGCCTGGCTTCACCATTCTTCTGTAACACCACAATTCAAAAGCTTCTATTTTGTTTCTTTCTGAGCTAGTTATTGTCAATGTTTCACTTCCATACAATGTCATGCTCCAGACAAAAGTCTTTAACCCACGAGTGGTCGCACGTGAGACTTTCCCTCACATTAAACATTTAAAATAAATTTATCTTCTATAATTTTGCGGGGCGTAAGAGTGAAATGAATTACGGAAATGAGGTGTAAAGGCTGCGTTATACAGTTTAGATTCTTAAAAAACTGATTATCCATATATTACAGAAACAAATTACTCCTTAATGGAAATTAGTCATTAGTTCAGTCACATGTAAGTACGTAATATTTACAAGAGTGCCGGGCTTAATAGCTCGGATGGTTAAGGCGCTGGCTCTCTGAGCCTAAGTTGGCAGGTTTGATCCTGGCTCAATCCAGTGGTATTTGAAGGTGCTCAAATACGTCAGCCGTACATTTACTGGCATATAAAAGAAAACTTGTGGGACAAAATTTCAGCACCTCGGCATCTGCAAAAACTGTTTTTAAAAAAGTAGTTATTGGGACGTAAAACCAATAACATTGTTATTAATATAAAACTTTCTGACAGTCGCAATACAAAACCAAGAATAAAGTACAATAGGTCTTCTCTGTAACATTTGAGTTAGCTGGAGTTTGTAACAGCGTTTATTTCCCAGCATTCTTCCTCGACTCATAATTTTTGAAGAGAATGTGAGAGAAAATCTCATATAGCAACCACTCGCGGGCTAAAAACATCTTTTTAATTTGTAGATCAATTTTGATGAAGCGAGCAGATTTCTTTTAGGCCTTTCTTGCTTGTGCTAGTCTGCATTTTATGTCCTCTTTATTACTGCCATCATTAGTTAAACCACTACCCCTACAATATTGATCTACTTCCTTCAAGACTTCATTTCCTAATCTAATATTTCCTGCATCGTGTGACTTCGTTCAACTGCAATCCATTACTTCTGTTTTGTATTCATTTATTTTGGTCTTGTACACTTTCACAGAGACTGTGTCCATACAATTCAGCAATTCCTCCAGATCTTCTGCAGACTCGGATAATATTGTCAGGAAATCTCAAGAATTTTGATTTCTTCCTCTTGGATTGTGATTCCCTTTCCAAATTTATTTCCTGTAACTTAATGCCTGTTCTATACAGACATTGAAAAGGGGATGGGACAAATTGCAGCCTTGTCTAAGTCCTTTCTGAATTGCTTCTTTTTCACAGCCCTCGATTTCTTTCGCTGCAGACTGATTTTTGTACTGATTGTAGATAATTTTTCCCTCGGTATCTGGTCCTGATCACATGCAAACTCTCAAATAGCTTGGTCCACTCAACAATATGGAATGTCTTCTCTAGATCTACGAATGCCATGTACGTGGGTTTGTACAGAGAGAGCTACATGTCGTTGGGAGTTAGTTACAGCTTTACTTTCCCTTTGCTTTCAGTCGTGAAGCAATATCAACATAGCTAAGTCATGTTAAATATTATTACAAGGCCATAATCGGTTGGTCGTCTGGACTACCGCCCTTGCAGCTTCTGAAAGGCTGCTCCTCGCAAGTTATACTACATTTATTCCAACAGCTGTGCTGAAAGTTTATCTGTTACTCCATGATATTGTATTAGTGATCAGTGATGTTGCATATGTCATGCTTATCCCCCTGTGGTCTTAAAAACCGGAGGCATCATTTTTAACCACTTTGTAAACTATAAAGAATCCCCCTAGGTGCTTTTTAACATTCAATACAACCACTTTTGCTGGGAAAAATATAATTTCCTTAATAAATTATCCTTGGGGTTGATAAATTTTCTTGTGATTCATGCTTGTTGGAAAATATGTTTTAATTGGCCTATTATAAATGTTAACCTGTCATATTTATTTTCTTTTCACAGAAGCTACACAAAAAAGAAAAGAAGGATAGAGATAAGCTCAAGAAGAAGAATAGGAAAGATAAATTGAAAGCTAAGGAGAAATTGGAGAAGAAGAGGATAAAGATAGAGAAAAAAGTGCGATTAAAAGAAAAGCTTAGAGAGAAGAAGGAGAAGAAAGAAAAGAAGAAGGAAAAAGAAAAGGAGAAAGAGGTATGTTTGTTTATTTATTTATTTATTTATTTATTTATTTATTTATTTATTTATTTATTTATTTATTTATTTATTTATTTATTTAATGGCTTTTAATGCTGGGAGTATCCAAGGACATGTTCGGCTCACCTGGTGAAGGTCTTTCTATTTGACCCCCATGGACGACCTGCACGTCTGGGTATGAGACGTTGATGGTGATGATGATTTAAGGAGAGGTTGGAAACTAGTGTCGTCATGTAGCCTACTGTTGTCGAATAACACAAAGGAGTCTGCTCAAGGCATAACGTACCTATCTGACACATGAATCACCGTCAACAGCTTCATATTCCCTTGCTTCGTATGAACATTGCAGAGAGTTTGGAATGGGTTCCAGGCTTTTGATGGCATGTAATCCACCACCTCTCCTACCCTGCTGGCCAACATTTTTTGGGTGATTTTTTTCTTCAACTAGGTAATCAGTGTGCCAAGCAAGTTGGCCATGTAGTTTGTGTCACATAGCTGTGAGTTTGCATTCAGGAGAATGGGTTCGGACCCCACTGTCGGCAACCCTGAAGATGTGTGGTGATAGTATGATAGATTACTAGAAAGCCCCTTTATTGTAACATTGTCTGTTTTACCAGCCATTTCATTATCCGGAGCAAACCGCTTTCAGGAAAAATGTAGTTCCACTGCAGAATTACATTTTTTTAATTTGGCTAATTTTGAGACCCTGCAGCAAAAGAACAAACACTGAGTGTGAAAATTACAGACATAAATGATACATTTAACTCTTAGGAAAGTAACAATAGGGGTGGCAACATTTAAAAAAATGAGCGCTTGCTATTCTCAAATGCCATGCTTGCCTCTGTGGCACGCAGAAACAAATCACTTAAATAAACAGCTGTGTTTACTCACGATATATATTGGAAACAAAAAGAGGTTGCCAGTGATTGGCTGCATGAACACCTGTCGATGATCACGATTGCAAAATGCCATTTATGGTCTTTAAGATCTACTTCAATTATAATATCAACAAGTCGCGACCCAGGGCGATGCTGGCAAATTTAATGAATATTTTTAGGATTGCTCATAGTTACTCTGGCTCTAAGAGTGTTGAATTGTTTGTATGGAATGAGTAAATTATTCTTCATCTGAAAGCAAACATAAATTCCTCGATCACTAACTGGGAATTCTGCTTCAAATTCATTCCTTACTCTCTTGAATGCTGGAGACTTACTTACAGAAGCCTCTTTGAATTTATGTCAAGGCATGGGCAATTTCAATGGTTGTTATTAATATCTTTATAAAGAAAGTGATAAAAGCCAGGCAGGTTGCAAACTTATAAAACATAATATGAGACCATTATAAGCATGGAAGGCAGAATGCAATAGTGCAGTGGTTCCTCAACTTTTTCATTTTACAAAACCCTTTCACAGCTATGTGAATTAAACTAGCCCCTTGTTAATACACATGATATTTATCAACTTTAAATTATTCTCAGGTTGCTGTATTTATGGTAAATAGGCCTCCTCTCAGAAATGGAAGGTCAACTGTAGAACCCATTTTCATTCTGAGACAGACCATGGAAAAGAGTTGGAAATATGGAAAGGATATTATAGTAATGACTTTTGTAGACTTAGAGAAAGCATACAACAGCATCTCCTAGTCAAAAGTTTGGGAAAACCTGACACATACAGCTGCTACAGCTCTGTGAAGACAACAGTGGGTAGAACAGAATGGTTTGTTTGGAATTGACAATGGACTAAAACAAGGGAGTGTGTTGTCACCAGTACCATTCGTAATGGTGACACTGTAAAGTTAACAAGAGAAGATAATAGATGGGAAAGAATGAATGTAACGATCTAGGAAGATGAGGTGGAAGTATATCAACAGCTGAATGTACCCAGTAGAAGGATTGTGGATCATTGTGGTGAAGAGCAAGCCTGTGGTGATGGGTAGAGGAACTAAAGAAGGAAAAGGAGCTATCAAATTGGAGACAAGGAACTGGAAATAGTAGAATACTTCAAATACTTGGAAAGTAAAGTGATTTTGGATATGGAAATTAGTAGATGGATACAACTGGGGAGTGCCTTTTACTGCCAGTGCAGAGAAAATTAAAATAAATGAGTAGCTTAAAGAATTCAGAAAATGAAAATTGCGCTTCAACACACAAAGAATGTTTATAACAAAAAATGCTTGGTCTGGAACAGTAAAATTTGTATTACTTAACATTGATCAAACCTGAAGCTCTTTATGCTTCAGAAACACTCAATTTACATCATAAAAATATAAAGTAACAATTAGAGATTAAAGAGAGGATAATCATAAGAAAAATCTTAGGGCCAAGACTTAAAAATGGAATACATTACTTCCGTGGTTTCCCATTTTCACACCAGGCAAATGCCGGGGCTGTACCTTAATTAAGGCCAAGGCCGGTCCTTCCACTTTCTAGGCCTTTCCTATCCCATCGTCGCCATAAGACCTATCTGTGTCGGTGCGACGTAAAGCAAATAGCAAAAAAAAGGAATATATTACCCCAAACCCAACTCAGGAATATATTTCAAAATATCTAAATTTACTGATACAATGAGACTGCGATGAATTCAATTTTTAAGCCATTTTGAAAGACTGAATAACAACAGACTTATTGAATACATAAATTTCTGCAAGTCAAACGTATGAGATGGACTAGATCAAAATGGTATTAAGCAAGTAGAGAAAGACCTCACTGAATTAGAATCACGAAATTTGCAGGATAGGAATATATTCAGCAAAATTTTTCACACAAGGGGATTTGAGGGAGATGGAAGAAACCAACACGACGTACCTGGTTGGAGAACAGAAATCACAACAGTCGATGAAAATGAAGACCTGTTGGGCAAGGAGGAATGCTCAACAAATGTTGATTATGTGTGGTCCTAGGTGATCCATTTGTGCAGAATAATAATAATAATAATAATAATAATAATAGAGGATGAGGAGACTGCCATTAAACAGATCGAGATACCTCAAGAAAGTGCAGAAAAGGTGAGACTACAGATATCGTTCGAGAAAACTAAATTCTTATGTTCAAAGACAGCAAAGAAGCAATAATAATAATATTAATAATAATACCATAACAGCAAAGACAGAGCCTGAGAACAAAATATGGTACAATTGACAGACTCCCTTACTTTAAATTCCTCAGAATTTATTGAAGTCTCCAAAAAATGAGCGTTAGGGTTAGCCAAAACATCTACAACAAAAAGTCCATGTCAAGACATACAAAAATTTGGCATTACAACACAGTCATAAAACCAACAGTCCTTTATGCAAGTTAAACACTGGCACTCAACAGAAAACAAGAACTTGAAGAAATCAGAAAAGAAGAGAGGAAGATCATTAGGAAAATCTTAGCAGCAAGATGCACCCAAGACAGTTACAGGCTGCAGTCAATTAAAACAACAGAAAAATTCTCAAACTTTGAAATTGACGTTAGGAAAAGACAACACATCTTTTGGCTCAAAGTAAACAACTGGGAAGCTACAGCAGAGCAACCACAACAAAAACCGTACAAACCAAAGTGGTCAGCAGAACGTAAACAAGCCTTCTCGGAAAGAGTGAAAACCTGTTGGAGAAACAAGAAGAACCCACAGAAGAATTGAGTTATTTGCTTAATGTCTTCCAATATTGGGAGAATTAGATGATGATGATGATGATGATGATGATGATGATAATAATAATAATAATACCGTAACAGCAAAGAAGCAATAATCTGAAAATCTGGAGGTAGGGAGAATTTTTGGCAAATCTTTTTCAAAATTTCATGAACCACAGTTTGAGAAAGATGCAGTGGTGGAACAGAAACATTTTGAGTAACAAATGGAAAATTTCCCACGCTGATTCTTTCTAGGCTGCTTTCTCCTTGTCCAATGTGACCAAAAACTCGTAGAATTCTTTCCGTACATATAGTTGACAAACTATCTTGATGTATAGCTCCTTCAAAATAGGCTCGTTGGTGCAGAAAGCTGTCCAAGGAAGCATCCTTCTCCAGCACCACATTTCAAAGGCATTGATTTTTCTGTAGCTCTAAACAACAAAGAGTTTGTCTCAATGATAAAACACTACACTCTGTAATGATTAGTTGTTTTTAAAATGTTGGTTAAATATATTACTTTATTTTAAGGAAAGAGAATCTTGGATGAAGATGCAGATTTGTCTGAGCACAAGAGAATGTCTGCTCACACTCCTTGTATTAGAAATCTCCTTGTTTTTGCTGTACTGTTCGAGTCTATACAAATAATTCCCAAATCATTATTTTGTGTTTGTGTTATTTCAGTTGCGTGAGGAGAAGATGGATGTCAGTGTTCCGAAGATCACATTGAGGCTAGGCCCTGCTTCCCCCAGACCACCAACACCTGATGCTCTACCGAGAAAAATGTAAGATGCACTAGTTTCCTATTTCTGCCTGCCAATTCAAAGAATTGTTTTCACCCCACCTGCTTCCCATATCTGTTGAAGATTCAATCGTTTGCTGCATTTTGTCTCTCTCTGTTTATTATTGAATGCATAGTGAGTATAAGTAACAAATCTAGTCACGGATAGAAAGAGAGGAACATGAATAGCACGACATGCTGGAGAATAAACAAAACGACAGGTCATTGAGGGCAGAGGGAGCAACAGAAAGGGGAAAGAAAACAAATATGAAAACACAAAAGGATAAGTACAAACTTCACATCTTCATACACTGCGGTCATCAAAGTTTTCATTATTGATAATGATGATGTCGTCCTTCAGTGATTCTCACTTGCTGAATCTGTGGGTCATTGATCTGCATTTAGGACTGCCCAGGTGGCAGATTCCGTAACAGTTCTATACCTAGTGTCTGCTCCTAAATTATTTCAAAGAAGTTGGAAATTTATCAAATATCTCCCTTGATAAATTATTCCAATCCCTAATTCCTCTTTCTATAAAGAAATATTTGCCCCAATTTATCCTCTTGAATTCCAACTTTATCTTCATTTTATGATCTTTTCTACTCTCAAAACTCCACTCAAGCTTATTTGTCTACTAATGTCATTCCATGCCATCTCTGCATTGACAGCTCGAAACATTCTGCTTAATCATAGGTAATAAATTTCATATTATTCTGTATTGAAGAGCAGTATAATGTAAAACAAAAGATAAAGGTTTCCATACTATTTATTGTAACCTCAAAAAAGTTACATATATTTGATGAAAGTTGTTTTGATCTTGCTAGTCAAAAAATGAAATTCAGTGCAAGACAAGTAAAAATTTGGATGTTAAGCGCTCATCTCAGTCGCAATTCTTGTGTAAGTTCTCAGTTTTCTTCCAGTTTGAAGAATGCACTTCACAGCAGATCAGGTGAAACACTTAAAATACTAGCACTTGAAGAACCTTCTACAATTCTCGCTTGCTTCATAATTGTTATCTATAATTCATGTCTTGCCTCAACTTATATTGATTTTGACTGATGTTCTCTAGTAAGACCAAAACTAGTTTCATCAAATATATGTAACATTTTTTTAAAGGATTGACTCATTGGCTGAATGGGCAGCATTGAGGCCTTCGGTTCAGAGGGTACCGGATTTGAATCCTGGCCGGGTCGGGGATTTTAATCGCATTTGATTAATTCTTCTGGCCCGGGGGCTGGATGCATTTGTCCCAACACTTTCCTCTTCATATTCAGACAGAGCACTACACTACCAGCCACCACAGAAACCCGCAATAGTGATTACATCCCTCCAAATAGGGTTGGCGTCAGGAAAGGCATCCGGCCGTAAAACATGACCAGATCCACATGTATGACACAGTTCACACCTGCGACCCCACAAGTGTGGGAAAAACGGAAGAAGAAGAAGAAGAAGTAACTTTTTTAACGTTACAGTAAATGGTATTGAATAGGTGGAATCCTTTAGCTTTTGTTTTACGTTACATTCTGCTTCGTTGAGCAGCTTGTTCTTACTTCCAAGTCCTCCCAGCCCGAAGTTTGCAACATTTTTGTTACACTACTCTTTTGTGGGAAATCACCCAGAACAAAACTTGCTATTTTCCTTTGGAACTTTTCCAGTTCTCATATCAAGTAATCCTGGTGAGGTTCCCATACACTAGAACCATACACTGATTGGGGTCTTAGCAGTCACTTATATGCTCTCTCCTTTACATCCTTACTGAAAATGAAAAGCTACAACCTGTTTCCCAGTCAGTGACCGGGTCAGAGATGGACTGATTGAATGCGACGAGGATGGGAATCGTGCCGGCTGCCGAGGCCTGTCGCACTCCTTGTAGGCAGTGATTAATGACTGATAAATGAAATGATACTGGAGAGTGTTGTTGGAATGAAAGATGACAGGGAAAACTGGAGTGCCTGGAGAAAAACCTGTCCCGCCTCTGCTTTGTCCAGCACAAATCTCACATGGAGTGACCGGGATTTTAACTACGGAACACAGCGGTGAGAGGCCGACGCCCTGCCGCATGAGCCACGGAGACTCCTTACATTCTTATTATAACCCCTAAATACCCTCTTAACCATATGAAGATATCTTTAAACCTTATTTTCATTTCCGTTTATGTGATTACCCCAATGAAGATGTTTCCTTATGTTAACACCTAGGTACTTACAGCGAGCCCCATGAGTTACTGTCATCCCTTAGATGTAGTAATTAAAATTCAGAGGACTTCTTCTCTTTGTGTAACTTACAACCTTACTTTTCATTCCGTTGAGATCTTTTTGGAGTCGCTCACAATCCTGTAACTTATTTATGACTCCGTACAGTATAACATCATCCACAAAGAGCGTTATCTGTGATTCCAGTTCTTTACTCGTGTCATTTATAGAGGATGACCCAAAAGTCCTTTAACAATTGATGAGACAATACTTCATGGAATATTGGAGGAAGAGAGGTAATAATTGACACACATGATTGGCATGACATGGGGTTTTATTGACACCAACGAGTGCGCAAACAGTCCAACTGATGGTGGTGGACAGCAACACGTCAGTGGTACCGCATTAGACCCAAGTACGGGATAAAAGGAGCTGTTGTGAGAGAGGGCATCAGATGTGCCTGTAATTATGGCATGTTGACGTTACCAGAAAAGGCACTGTTAGTGAAGCTTTATTTACTTTATTTTGGTGTCAATAAAAAACCCTGTCATGCCAGTCGTGTGTCAATTATTACCTCACTACCTCCAATATTCTGTGAAGTATTGCCTCGTCAAATGTTAACAGACTTTTAGGTTCACCCTATATATAAAGAAACAGAGGTCCAGTAACACTGCACTGCCCCCTCGCCCCACTCTCTCTCTCACCCTCTCTCTCTCTCTTAATCATTACAGGATCAGATGATGCTTCACATACTGTAATTCTGTGAGTTCTGTTCTTGAGAAATGTAGCCACCCATTCTGTCACTTTTTTGTCTATTTCAATAGCCCTCATTTTTGTCAGTGTTCCATGATCTACCCTGTCAAAGGCCATAGATAGGTCAATAGCTATACAGTCAATTTGACATCCTTAATCTAATCTAAACCAATCTCTTTTCGTTCCCTTACCTCGCCTCTGTGGAGAGTATGATGCAATCTTCTTCATCTTTCTCAGTGTTGTGCCATTCACAGTGCCAATGAGAGTGATGTCACAGTTTAAAACACTTAATGGAGTCTGTCCAGTACATGGGAGCTTGTCCAGGATCATGTACCTCATCAAGATCTCTTCTTCTACATTCATTTCTTCTCAGCCCCCGACAAATTAATTTCTTATGTTACCATGCGTCTTGGTAGGAGTGTTAGTTACCAACTGATGAGCCCAAATTGGCACACTTGGGCGAAACTCTGGCAACAGGAGTGAGTTAGCTGGAAAATTTATAATGTCCAATAACGGACCAATTATATTGGTATTGTAAACTAATTTCTGTTTCCCAGCTTACCAGTATTCAAGAGGGTGGGTTTCAACTGTCGTTGAGCGGCTATTTTGGCTTATCTTTAGTCTTGATGTGGGAAGTGCAGAGTACAACAAGAAGACGGCAGAAAAGAGGAACAAAAGGCTAAAGATAAAATACAGATGGTAAAAGACTAGAAATATGGAACAAATACAGAATGAGAGAAGGATGCCTGCCATTCTGATGGAAGCTGGGAAGCAGAAATGAGCTTCCCTCGCTAACATGTCGTCCTGTTTATCTTGTGTGTTCCTGTTCTTGTTCCTCTCTTTCCTTTCGTGACCTGAATGTATAATGAAACTTGCTTTAGAGTTTGGTCATATATGTTAGGTGAGAAAAGGAATTTTGTTACCAAGAGTTTGTATTAGAAAGCAGGAGAAAAAAAAAAGGACTCAGACTGTCTCCTCAGGGGTTTGGAGGAGTAGTTTATTAATCTCCTGCATTAAAAATATATGGCCAAAGGTTGAACAGTAGTATGTTTGCTTTTTTTCTGAAGTAAGTGCTATCACTGTGAAACATGGAAAGATCATAACCATGAACTGATGAAATGCACTGTTTATCTAGCCACACACAAAATATTCCTTGTGCTTACTTCACACATACTTTACAACTGAAAATTTTTGTTATGTGTACTCTGGCCTCGCCTGTTTACATGGTAAGTCACTGCGCTCCATCAGTTTCCTCTTTGTATTTATTAGAAGATCTTGGAGAGACAAAAGACTATTTTCCTCCAGACACAGGGAGTGACAGTTCGATTCTGATCTATTGAACAGTGCAATGTTATGTGCCTTTTCGTTGTTTTGCTTCAGATGTTGAATAAGTAATCCATTGAATTTGGTATCAGTATATGGGGTATATTATTGGTTTTGATGATTTATTGGACATCTCAATGCCATGAAATTATGTTCTGTATAGCTTCAAAATATCTTATGCATTCCCTGTTGTTCTTTAGGAATAGTATGAGTATATTTATGTCCTAATAGTTCAAAAGTATTCTCAATAGAGTTCTCATCTGGGGAACCCAATCAACATTATCAATCACTCTTATGTTAGGCTTGGTTGGAAATGGACTGATTCTGTTCTGATTTTCTCCCTTCTGGCTTTCTGTATGTTCGTCAAGGAGCTTCATTTCTGTAGCTTGTATGTCG
This sequence comes from Anabrus simplex, assembly GCF_040414725.1. NCBI lineage: Eukaryota > Metazoa > Arthropoda > Insecta > Orthoptera > Tettigoniidae > Anabrus > Anabrus simplex. The sequence goes on along the minus strand of NC_090279.1, from coordinate 162,586,410 downwards.
TTGACTTATCCTTTCGGTTGAGTATTCAGCTTCTAGTCTATAGATCAGATTTTTTTTTTCTTTTTTCTTCTTCTAGTTGTTTTACGTCGCGCTAACACAGATAGGTCTTATGGCGACGATGGGACAGGGAAGGGCTGGGAGTGGGAAGGAAGCGGCCGTGGCTTTAATTAAGATACAGCCCCAGCGATCAGATTGTGTTAGCAAGTTGATCTTGTAAAGTGACACATTTGCATTTTAGACAAAGCTTTTGTCCCATAATAGTTGGGAAACAGAACTGTGGGAAGATGCAACAATGTTAACCCTGCTGTTATAATTTCATACACGGCTCTATTGTTGTCTGACAGAAAACGCTGAGATATTTAATGTGCTGAGCCATTTCAGTTTCATGCTGTCAGTCTCCACTTGACTACTTCGTTTCTGCTGCACATCACCAAGCACACTGTTTTTGTTTGACTGATTTAATATTAAAAGTAATCTTGTTCAGCATTTGTACAACTAGCACAGGTTCCTCGAGTTGTTCCTGCTGTCTCCATGTAATTTGCTCATGGACTACGCCAGGTTGTAGTTTTAAACTTGTTGTGTCGGTTATCATTACTAATGACTTTTGCATTTTTGTGGTGATAATAGTGTGCCTGCCACTAATTTTTCATTATTTTTAAATTTGGGTCTATATTCCTTCAAAGTTAAGAATTTCTCATTACTCAAATTTGAGAAATGTTCACCTGGTTTCATAAGAAGCATAATATTCTTGAAAGGTTAGAACTACAGATATTTCTGCTATACAGTGTATTAATTTCAGAGAATCGAACATAATCTGTTAAAACTGAACCTTTGAGAATTCAGTAGGCTTGTATGGTTTTCTTGAATAAAGAATATCCTGCTGATGGCTTTGAACATCCTGTGCAGACATCAGTATTAATTATGATTATTTTTAGTCATAAGTTTATACAGTGTGTGCGTTTTGGTATTGTCATTTAATGATGCTTAATATATTAGTCTAATGATTGTGTGAATGCATGTTTAGTCGATGTTTGTTCATGCTAATCCATTATGTTTTGTACTTAATTTTCTGCATGTTTTCAGCTCGTTAAGTAGTTGTTTGAAGTGCCATATGCCAGTGGAATTTGAACATTCCTGGTTGTCTTCACTCAAAACACTGCTGTTAATCTCAATGTGTGTTATGCCTGAAGTAGGGAATAACAAGCAAACATTTCTAGGAGAACTCCTGCTTTTTTGTGATCAAATTACTGCACTGGTGTACACACCTCTTGATGTATGTGTTGTGTCCATTTGCACCTCATTGGCCACTAACGGGTGTGCAGCATTTTACTCATTGTTCAGAAGCCATGTTCAGATATTGCTTGTACTCAGAAAAGTACTGAGCGAGTAGCTGTGAGTGTGCATTCAGGAGATGATCAATATGAATCCTACCATTGGCAGCTCTGAAGATGGTTTTCCATGGTTTCCCATTTTTATACCAGGCAAATGCTGGGCCATCCACCAGTGCTGAAACCTTTGATGGTTTAGTGAGGTCGTATGATATAAACTTCATATGTGAAATAAGGTAAAATGAGTCCACCTATTCAGTACATAAATATTAATGCCAAATATAACTATATTTTGTAAAAATTGGTTGTATTCTCATTAAGACATTAATTCATGGTACAGTGTTAGTTTCAACCTTGCTTGGGTCATCTTCAGCCATTACATAGTCAAATTGGCACATTAAAAACATTGAAATACACAAAACATCTAAAAAAAGAAAAGTGTGATGTTAAACCAACAGTCAAAAAGAAACATAAAGAAGTTATTTAATTTCACTTCTGTATCAAGCCAAGGCGGACAACGTGCTGAGGCAAAAAACATCAGTAAGTGATGTCGCTAGGTAAGAAACATAAGGGAACTGAATGTCTCGCAGGGTGGTACTGTTGTGAGATTGAATCAAGTTGCAGCAAAGCTGATGCAGCGAGCTTACAGTTGCAATCAGCAGTATTCTGTAAGAAGGAAGGACTAAACTGTCTTTATACTGGTCTGTTTTCAGGCCACCTGTGCTTTATGAGACTGAAAGCTGGGTGGACTCGGGATATCTTCTTCATATGTCAGAAGGAAAGAACATGAAAGTAGTGAGAATAATCGTTGGTACAAATAGGTGGAAACAATAGCAGGAGTGTACTTAGAATGATGAGATAAAGGATCAGTTAGAAATGAACTCGATTGTTGAAGCTGTACGCATAAACTGGCTTCGGTGGTGGGGTCATGTGAGGTGTATGGCGGAGGTTAGTTTACCTAGGAGGATAATGGACTCAGTCGTTGAGGGTAAGAGAAGTAGAGGGAACCCAAGATGACAATGGTTAGACTCGGTTTCTAATCATTTAAAGATAAAATGCATAGAACTAAATGAGGCCACAGAACTACTTAAAAATAGAGGATTGTGGCGGCATTTAATAAATTCACAGAGGCTTACAGACTGAAGGCTGAAAGGCATAACAGTCTACAATGAAGATTTATGTATGATAATGTTCAAGCTTAGTGCAACTTGGTACAATACACAAAGAATAAATCAACTATATGAGACTTACAGAGAGCTAAGAATAATGGCAGAAAGGGTTGATCATGCTGACCATGCATCACCTCATTATCTGTAGGCCTTCGGGCTAAGCAGTGGGTGCTTGGTAGGTCACGACTCATTACATGTTATAAACCTCATTTTAGGTCCGTATTGAAAATTTAACAGTTCAACAATGATAAAGGTGTTTTAATTTATTCCACCTATTCAATACTTATATTTATATATATTTATATAAGTATTGAATAGGTGGAATAAATTAAAACACCTTTATCAGAGGTCACAACTCATCAGTTCTATGGTATCATTGGGGGCGGGGGTTACCTTTTCATTACAAGTTTACGTTTCTTGTTTAAGTAATGGAAAGAAATAAGTAAGTGACAAATCGGTTCATGTATAGAAAGATTGGAACATATCCATAATGGGGTAAACAGAGTGATGGGTCAGTCTGGAAAGAAAGAGTAACTAAAAGACATTCTGGGAAACAGGAAAGTAAAAAAACAGATATCTTACGTCTTCATGTACATTGGCTCTCTCTTCATGAATTCCAGTTCTTTTGTATGTTTCTTCTCAGCTCCCGACTCACTCCTTTCTGCTTCATCAGGCGCCACCCTGGGTTTCAGAACTCATTGATGGGTCTTTTAGACAGATCTTCAGTCGTAATATGGGAAGTACAAGATAAGGAGAAAGCTGTAGAAGTACAGAAAAAGGGAAGAGACAAAGATAAAGATCGATAGAGGGGATAAAAGGCTAGGAACCTTGGACTAATACAGGAGAAAAGGGCTCTTTGGTCTCTTCCATTTATAAATAATTAAATCTGTTACCAATCACAATTTTTATTGAATTTTCTTCACAACATGTTTCAGAGTCTAGGTTCCATCATCATGTGGCAAAATGATGACATTCAGTTGTTGCTCTACCCAATACACAACTGTTTCCAAAGAGTATTCACTTTTTTTTCATTTAAGAATAGGGGCTATCTGCATTATGAATTTATAACATCTATGTTGGGTCAGTTATGTGTGTATGTTAACGTATCCACAAAGACTCACACGAGATGCTGTCAGTTGGTACAACTTTTATTTATTCACATCTGTTTACAAATTAACACACACATAACCTTAATCACAGTATCTCAAACAAAACACTTCACTCCGAGAACATCAACAAAGCCGCCTTTTTTTAAAACACTATCTGTGTCGGTGCGACGTAAAGCCAATAGCAAAAAAAAATTAAAACAACTGCATATTGCTTCAACATGGAGGCTGCAACCACTGCATGTCATGAGGTCACAAGTATGATCGTGCTGCACCATAACTCTACTAAACAATAACTCCGTAACCAATAACTCTCTAACCTATAACTCTCTCTCTCACCGTCAAGATTGTCTCCTTATATATGTCCGGGCCAGGCTTCCAGAAATATGTTACAAGGAATACCTTCTCGAAAAACTCGAGTGCCCTATACATAGAAATAGTGTACAGAATATTCTCAATTGTTCTAGTGCCTATTACCATTCTGGAAGTTACAGTGTGTTTCACAATTATGGATTACAAATTATATATACAGGTAAGAATGAATTATATACAGGTTCTTACATTAATTGAAATGATATAAGTGTCTATCTACAGCACATGTTTCATGACATAACCTCACACACAATATGATCATTCAACTATGTAAATAATAATACTAATACTAAGTGGATGTAGATCACTTCATAGCCATGCATACAAGTAATAATAATCATAAAATAATAATAATAATAATAATAATATAATAAATAGAAGCTCACTAGAAGAGATCATGTGTAGTGGAGCTCTGCGATCTTAACATCTTTTCTCGTGTTCTGTGTAGTCTTGATGGGTATCAGGGAGTATTTGAGCATTTAATTGGTGTGGTGGTTGTGTGAACGTGTTATCTTAAGAGTCTAGAACTTGTTTTAATTGATTTGAGGGCATAATTTTATTGCCCTAAGTGCCTCCATGCTGGATTTTTCTACAATTGCTCCATAGATAAATTACTAAAAGTGTATTTTGGTTGCTAACCTTGCCCTAACAACCTCCCACTTGCTAAATTTTCTTGGTCTCCATAGATACTACCAACTAGATACATAACTCCACTCTTCCATTGAGGCGTTTCTAAGGCAACAGACCTTTGCCTACTGCTGGGAGCCATCTTGGTGGTCTGCGATTATACAATAATAAACTTAAGAGAAAAATGGTCAACGGCTTCTGAGGCGGATGAGGATGGTTTACATCATCCAACGGCAAGGAAGGTGGAAGAACCACTGTGGGGAAGTTTGGTCTCCATTGTAAGCCTGGGAAGGCAACCAGTCTAAGGGAGAAAACCCTAAATAAACCTACCGGAGCTCACAAGCTTGGTAGTAACCCGATCAAGGGGTTTAACCTCTGGTCTCCTAAGACAATTTTCAACTAAAGCATGGAGGACAAACTCACTGAAGTAACTACCCCAGGTGGTATCAAATCCTCCTCCGCCTTAGCTGTGTTAGTAGGCCTTCGGATTCTGGGGAGCCCACACCAACATGCTTTGAGGACGAGTCGGAGCGTCCTGGAACTACTAGCAATAAGATCCGATATAAGGAACAGAACTATTTCACCACATTGAACATCATCTCACTACTTAAGCTAGGCAAACTGAAGCATTTAACTAACACTTTGACTCGCCACAAGATATTACTCACAGCAATACAGGAAACCAGGTATACAGATGAGCATGCCTTTGATTCGCAGGAGTACCGTATTTTTAAGGGAAAAGTAGGGCGCAGGAGAATGAAGAATCTGCCACACCTGGGGACTGGGTTCATTGTAAGCCATAAGATACTGGACTTGGTAATTGACTTCAACTCGCCCAATAGTAGAGTATCCCTTCTAACCTTCCGGTGCACAAACAAGATATACACTGCAGTAAATATTCACGCACCTATCAATGAAGACAATTAACGTAACCCTGAAAGTACCGACAAATTTTGGGAAGAACTAGAGGACATCATCAGCAAAGTCCCCGAGCGTCATACAATCATTTTACTCGGACACTTCAATGTACAGTTAGGGAAAGAGCGCAAATTTAGAGACATTGTGGGAGAATACCCAGCTCACTTATGAACAAATAGAAATGGGCAGCATCTAGTGGGACTCTGCAAAGCCTTCAACCTGGTAATGAAGTCAACAGCCTTTAAGAGACTACCAAAGAAACAGAAGACCTGGACGTCACCCAACAACCTCTTAGGAGAATTTCAGATAGATCATGTTGCCATTGCAAGGAAAGCTCATAGAGAGATCCAGAATGTAAGAGTGTTGAGAGGAGCAAATTTGGACTCCGACCACTACCTCTATAAAATAAAGCTGAAATTTCTTCCTAGGAACACTAAAAGAACCAAGTCAGTTAAACTTACTAAGTTTGATTTAGAAAAACTTGCAACTTGCACACAGTTTACAGAGAAAATGGAAAGAAGAGAATGCAGAGACTGGGATGAGTTGAGGGGAAAATCTAGTTAAAGTAGTAACAGAGACTGCGCCATTACTAAAACAGAAGAAACATGCCTGGTGGACAGCTAGATGTGAAGAAGCAGTAATGCAGAGGCAGATGACCTGGTTAAAGTGGAACTCACAGAAGACACAAGACAACATAGTGAGGTTCTTAGAGCAACGGAAGATAACTGCAAATATCATCAGACAAGTGAAACGGCAATTCAAAAAAGACCACTTGACACAGTTGGATGATGACTTCAAGAGGAACAACAACAGAAACTTTTACAGAGGCTTTAAACGGAACCTTAGTCACTACAGTCCATCCAGTCTCCATTTCCGTGGACCAGATGGGAAGATAGCCTATAATGACTCTGACAATTGCCACCTTCTCGCCAAGTACTTTGAGGATCTCCTTAATTGTGCATCACCTGATACCTTTTTTACTTACCAAGACAACATCAAGCAACCAAACTCGCAATCACCATCCAAAGAAGAAGTATTACAAATCATCCAGTCTCTGAAAAACAACAAAGCATCCAGAGAAGATTCAATAGTAGCCGAACTTTGGAAGCAGGCTGGAGACAAGGCTGTAAGCAAGTTGACAGAAATTCTACCAAACATCTGGGTGACTGAAACATTACCTAGTGACTAGACCACTGCATTGATTCATCCCTTACACAAGAAAGGAGACTTGACTGACATCAATAATTATCGAGGAATCTCATTGGTACCTGTCGCATACAAAATTTTCTCTAAAGCCTTATTAAATAGAGCCGAACCTCAACTAGACCCACAATTAGGAGAGTACCAGGCAGGATTTAGAAAAGGACGCTCTTGTACAGAACAGATACTCAATCTTCAATCAGTATTACATCAAGCAAAAATGGCCCTAAGAAATACGTTGTTATTTTCGTCGACTTTACAAAGGTGTATGACTCAGTAGACAGACCTACTCTTATGAAGATTTTGCAGGAACTAGGACTAGATGAGAAGACCCACAACCTTAATCAAACAGACTGTAAGCAGCACCAGGTCACGAGTAAAGTTCAGAGGAACCATATCAGAAAGTTTTGAAATTAAATCAGGAGTGAGACAGGGAGATGGTTTGTCCCCTCTCCTCTTTAACTGTGCCCTGGAAAAGGTAATAAGAGAGTGGCAAAAGGAATAGCTAGAAAGGAGATTCTAAGTGGCATTTATCTGGGACATAAGCGCAATGAGCTCAATGTTGACTGTCTGGCGTTTGGCAATGACCTGGCCATTATATCTAATTCAATAGAAACTTCAGTGAAACAACTAAATGTTCTCAGACAACAAGCAGCAAAGGTTGGGCTACATGTGTCTCTTGAAAAAACACAATTCATCACGAACATCGGTGAATCTCCCTGTACGTTGCATCTGGAACAGGGAGAGATCAGGAAAACCAACAGGTTTAAGTACTTGGGAGAATGGTTTGAATCTAATCTCACTGAAGGAACAGCTTTGTCAACTCAAGTTAACAGGCTTGAAATGGCCTACCAACTGACGAAGAATAGCTATAATATAAAGTGTCTCTCTCGTAATACTAAGATGAAGCACTACCGGACAATCATCCACCCTGAAGCCTTATATGCTTCAGAATGTTTAACACTCAACAGGAAGGGACTTACGAAAAACTTGAAATCCAGGAAAGAAAGATAAGAGGAAGATTCTGGGGCCAGTCAAGGAAGGTGACAGTTATAGAAGACGGCCTAACCAAGAGCTCTACAAGTACTGTGAAAGAATAACGAATGTAGCAAGGAAGAGACGCCTAGCATTCTATGGGCACATCAATAGGATGCATCCGACCAGGTTGACCAACCGGATTCTCAGCTACTGGCAAAATAGGAAGACCAAGTCACCATGGTTGATGGAAGTGGATTAAAGATCTACAGGAACTGGGAATAACAGAAGGAAACTTAAAGGATCGGACAACACTCAGGAAGATACTTAAACATAAGGAGTTCCAGGACAGGCTACCAACGAAGAAGACTGGCGACCTTTGGACAAAGGAGAGGAAGGAGCAACACAGCCTGAGGATGCGCAACTACTGGGCAAACATCAAGGCCCATTCCAAAATGTAATAGTTTTACCGGGAGAGTTGGCCGTGCGCGTAGAGGCGCGCGGCTGTGAGCTTGCATCCGGGAGATAGTAGGTTCGAATCCCACTATCAGCAGCCTGAAGATGGTTTTCCGTGGTTTCCCATTTTCACACCAGGCAAATGCTGGGGCTGTACCTTAATTAAGGCCACGGCCGCTTCCTTCCAACTCCTAGGCATTTCCTATCCCATCGTCGCCATAAGACCTATCTGTGTCGGTGCGATGTAAAGCCCCTAGCAAAAAAAAATGTAATAGTTGAATGTCATGGTCCTTAGCTGGCCTATATGAAATAATAATAATAATAATAATAATAATAATAATAATACCCGTGTGGGGATTTACCGGTTACCTCCATCGGACGCGTCCCATTGGAATTGGGAAAGCTCGCTGTCTCTGCTGCCAGCAGAGTCAGAGGGTAGTAGGGAAATAAAATACCACCATGAAAAAAAAACTGGTCCCTTCCCAGGGTTACGGCGAAGACTGGTAAATGACCAGAAGCCAGAAAACATCTTGAGGCAACCTCTAGGGCTAACAACCCTAGTTGTAAAAGGATGGGTACCCGTCCAAAGCAAAGTCAAGTCAAAAAGCATGATGGCACAACATTTCAAGAAACATACCCCAGGGGTAAATCTTCAGATAAATCCCTCGTCGTGAACACCACGCCGCACGAGTCTCGTTCAGATTCTGGGGGAGACTCGACATCATGCAAGAGACGAGTCGGAGCGTCTCGGTGTATCCCGAATAGTCAAAAACTCAGGCCAAAATCTAAAACCTTTCTAGCAACTTTCAACATAAATTCACTTACACAAACTGGCAAGCTGAAAACCCACACCAAAGCTCTTCACGAAAATCAGATATCCATAATGGCCCTGCAGGAAACAAGGTACCCAGATGAAGAGATTTTTGAATCCGAAGGTTACCGAATTTTCATGAGCAAAGCGCAAAGAGGAATCCTCAATGGAGCTGTGATGCTTGGAACTGCATTTGCTGTTAGAACCAAGATCCTTAAATCGGTTGCAAATTTCGAACCTGTGATTGACAGGTTGTCTATACTCACAATTAAATGCGCGAACAAAACCTACGCCCTAGTTAACGCACATGCTCCTACAAACGATAAGAACAAGTCTGATCCAGACGAAGTTGATAATTTCTGGGACCTACTGGATGAAAAATTAAACAAAATCCCCAAACACCATGCCAAGCTTCTTTTGGGTGACTTCAATGCCCAACTAGGTCATGAACAGAAGTACAAGAAAGTTATAGGAAATTACCCTGCCCACAAAAGAACCAATCCCAACGGCAAAAGACTGGTGTCCATTTGCGAAAATCACAACCTGCAGGTCATGTCGACCCACCTTCGCCATCTGCCCAGAAAGCAAATGACTTGGCGTTCTCCCGTCCATGCTCGCGGAGAGTTCCAAATTGATCACGTTGCAATCTCCAGGAGAAACAGCCCTGAGATTATGAATGTCAAGGTAAAGAAAGGCAGCAATGTGGCCTCAGATCATTATATGTCTCTTATGAAATTCAAACCAATTCCCGCAAACACAAGGAAGACAACCAAGCAGATCACACGCTTCGACAATGATAAACTTCGGCAAAGGGTCGAGGAGTTTCAGGAGAAGGCTAGACCAAATGACTGTGACTTTAACAACGCCAAAAGTCTCCTGGTTGAAGCCGCCAAAGACGTTGCAGAAATCAAGAGAAGCAAAAAGCATGCCTGGTGGAATAGTACCTGCGAATCAGTCCTCCAAGAAAGACTCAATGCGTGGAAACAGTACTACTCTACGAAATCAGAAAATGTTTGGGAAACCTACAAAACCCAACGTGCCCAAGCAGCTAGGGTGTTCAGAACTGAGAAACGTAAATACGAAAAATCTCTAGAACAAAACTTTAGGAAGAATGAAAGCAGAGAGTACTACAGAGCCTTCAAACGCAAACTCACTGGCTATAAACCACCATCTCTATGCTTTGAGCGAAAGGACGGCACACTGGCGACGTCAAATGAAGAAAATTGCAGCATTCTGGCAGATTACTTCAAGAATTTACTTAATTGCTCTAAACCGCAAAGCCCCATCGAGACCAAGGAACCCTTACTCAGGTACCCAGATTCGAGACCACCCGACAGAGATGAAATCAGGCACCACATTGCCTGTCTCAAAAATAACAAAGCGCCGGGGGAAGACTCGGTAGTAGCAGAACTATGGAAATATGCCCCAGAGGAATCACGTGATATCTTGCAAAAGCAAATAGAAAAAATTTGGAACAAGGAGACCCTACCCGAAGATTGGAAAATAGCTTTGATCCATCCACTACACAAAAAAGGCAGCATGAAGAACATCAACAACTACAGAGGAATATCTTTGTTACCCGTGACTTACAAAATTCTATCACTTGCCATCCTGGAGCGTTTGGAAGCACAAGTCGAACATCAAATAGGTGAATACCAAGGAGGGTTCAGAAAAGGTCGCTCAACAGCTGAACAGATCAAAAATCTCAAAACGATCATCAGATATTGTACACTAAGGTCCAAGCAGTATGTCTCTGTCTTTGTGGACTTTAAGAAAGCGTACGACTCCATTGACCGGGAAGTCCTGCTAAACATCTTAAATGAATTTGGAGTTGATTTGAAACTGCTGGCATTAATTAGAGCCACCCTGACCGATACAAAATCCAAGGTGAATTTCGACGGATGTCTCTCGCATTCCTTTGACATCAAAACAGGACTCCGACAAGGTTTTGGGCTATCCCCGATACTCTTCAACTGTGTTCTTGAAAAGATCATCAGAACCTGGCGGGTGAGATTACAGGAAACCAACTACAGTCCATTGAGAATAGGAACCAAATCCAAGGGAATCACAACAGACTGCTTAGCATTTGCCGATGATATTGCTGTTCTCTCAAACAGCATAGAAACCGCTAGAGCTCAAGTTGAAATTTTAAAGGAAATTGCCGAACAAACTGGTTTGCAGATATTGTTTGAGAAAACAGAAGTAATGACTAACATCAAAGAGGCTCCACCAAAACTCCATACAAAATACGGGGACGTCACCCGAGTAGACAAATTCAAATACCTGGATGAGATCATCATGAAAAATGGACAGGACAAAGAAGCACTTCAGGAGCGAGTACGCAAACTGGAAATAGCCTACCAAACATCCCGCATAATCTACAACAAAAAAAATGCCTTTCCCAAAACGCCAAGATACGTCACTATGAAACAGTTCTGAAGCCAGTAGATCTATATGCAGCCGAAACCCTGTCTCTAAATGCCAACAAAGGACTCCTTGAAGAACTGGAGAAAAGAGAACGCAAAATTGTGAGAGGAATCTTGGGATCAAAGTACAGAAATGGAATCCACCATAAGAGATCCAACAAGGAAGTCTACAGCAAAATAGAGAAAATTACCGGCACAATCAGAAAAGGACGGGCACGATTTTACGGTCATCTGAAAAGAATGGACGGAAGAAAGTTAACTAAAGAAATCTTTCACTTTTTTGATTCAAACCCCAAAACCACAATTCCCTGGTTTAGAAATACCAAAGAAGACCTGCAAATGCTACATATCTCAGCTGAAGACGCCCTTAACAGAGATCTCTTCCGCAAGAAAATATTGACCAACGGGCTAAACCGAGACGAGCAACCGAAGAGAAGACACGGTGCCCCTTGGACAGAGGAGCGTAAGCAGGCCCACTCACAAAGAATGAGGGAAATTTGGACTCTAAAGAAGGCCAAGTTCAGTGTCAAATGCAACAAGACTTAACGTGGTCCTTGATGTCCCCAGCAAATTATATATATATATAAATAATATTAATAATAATAATTTGAGCTCATTCTTGCATTATTTACTCGTGGGTGAGAGAATATTGTTTTCAAGTTCTATCCATTTATCACACTCGGGTCAATCTCATCTATGAAATATACAGCAGCTGCTAAAGTTTAAAGTTTACTGTATATTTCATAGACTACATATACATGTAACTAACCCAGTATAGATGTTATAAATTCATAATGCAGATAGCTCCTATTCTTAAATGAAATAGGTTAATACTCTTTGGAAACGGTTGTATCTCAGGTAGAGCAACAATTGTTTGTCCAACCCTTGTCCCGTTTCTCTTCAGGGTCGGGTATGAGGTGAGATGAATCTGTTGTGGCGGGCTTTTATGACCGGATGCCCTTCCTGAAGTCAACCTCATCAGAAGAGTTAATGAGATGAAATGAATTACATGATATATGATAGTAGGAAGGGAGAGGGTGAAACCCAGTGCCGGCACTTAGCGTACTCCTGTCGAAGAGCACCAAGTGTTCTGCTCAGAGCTTAACATTCCTATCTGATGGACGAATCACCATAAACAGCGTCATGTGCCTTCCCTACCCTGCCAACCAACATTCTGATGGCGAACATTTTTTCGACCAGACTAGACTCTAGACTCTGAAATGTGTTGTGAAGAAAATTCAATAAAAATTGTGACTGTTAACAGATTTAATTCACAGTCACGAACAAGGACTAAACAAAACATGGTTATGTGTAAGTTTTCTCCTTGTTCAACACTTCCTGTATTGAGACTAAAGAACTATGAAAATGCCCCCTCAACAAAGCTAGAACCCCACCCTTTTGATGAAGCTAGGAAGCAGGAAGGAGCTCATTGGGAGCTGATAAAAAAAAGGATATAGAAGAAATGGGATTAATTTGGAGAAAGCCTGTCTATGTGAAGACGGTGTTGTATGAAGATGTGCACATTGTCCTGGTCCGAATCTTCTCTTTCAGTTACCAGACTGACCCTGCATTGTGTTTATTCCATCTTCCTGTCATTCTATACCCAAACACACTTGTAGTTCAGTGACGTTTATGCTGTATTGGAAATTCAAAATTTCCTTGTTTAGCCCTACAACCTCAGGAAATTAAATTTTTTGTACTTGAACTCACCATAATCAGTTTGGATGAAATCCTCACTAGAGTTCTGCATCCAGCACTTGTAATTGTTTTTTGTGAGAATTTGGATGCCTTGTTCCTTTAAGTGCTGCACGTCCCATGTGAAAAGTGTGCTTCAGAAGTCTTGCTGCATTGTTAGACCCCTTTGGTCCTAGAGAGCAGTGCATAGAAGAGTGGATCATTTGTATGTGGTGTGCCGTGCCATTCCTGCATTTGCTACAGAACTGAAGATCTTCCTGTGTTGGTGGCATGCTAGTGGCTGAGTGAAGTTGTTACTGAATTGTATTTGTTGTCTTGTTCCTCAAATGTCATGTGTGTGACTTTAGTTGTTTGTGGTGTTGAATGTCCTTTGTGATTTGTGTTGTGTTGATTGTTTCCCTCGCTCTTGTGTTTTTATGTAGTGTAATTGCTGTGGAATAGTTTTAAGACTTGCAAAGTTCTGGTAGTAATTGGTAGTGTACCTGGTAGTGACATTTTTTTTTTTTGCTCGATTAATGATAGCCAAGTGGCATTGTCACTGTTTCTCACCTAGGTGATCGCAATTCATATCCTGGCCAATATATGTGGAATTTTTTAAAAGGAAAAGTTGGAATTCATATGAAATTGGAGGTTATGCGGTCTTCGTCGTCGCCAGGCTGAGTGGCTCAGACAGTTGAGGTGTTGGCCTTCTGACCCCAACTTGGCAGGTTGGATCCTGGCTCAGTCCGGTGGTATTTGAAGGTTCTCAAGTACCTCAACCTCATGTCTGTAGATTTACTAGCATGTAAAAGAACTCTTGTAGGACAAACTTTCGGCACCTCGATGTCTCCGAAAACTGTCAAAAGTAGTCAGAGGGACGTAAAATCAATAACGTTATTATCTTCGTTGTCGTCCTTTTGTATTTTCGTGTTTGTGTCAGTCTCATGTTTCTGTTGCCCTCTTTTCCTAAACTAACTTGTCATTGCGTGTTTCTTTTCATGTTCTTGTCTGTATATGTCTTGGTAATGACAAGTCAATGTGGGAGGAGGGAGCTACAGAAAGAAGAGACAAGGAAAAACAGAAAAAGACAAATGCATTCTCCTCTTTATACTTTTCTTCCTGGCATTTTATATATATCTACCTAGCGAGTTGGCTGCACATTTTGAGCCAGGTAACTGAGCTTGCATGTGAGAGATGGTGGGTTCGAATCCCACCATAGGCAGCCACAAAGGTTTTCCATTTTCACACCAGGCAAACATGAAGACTGTCGCTGCCTTCTTTCCAGTTCTTGCCCCTTCCCTTCCTTGCATTGCTGAAAGCCTTCAGTGTGATAATGCAACTTTAAACCAGTAGCGGAAAAAAAAATTAAAATGTAGTATTGGTGGTTTGAAGGATATTTAAGGAAAAAACACATATTGTTGATTTCCTAATCCCTTGAACCGTGGTCATAATCTGACTGGAAAACCCCTTCTGCGAGGTAAATGTTGATAGATCGTCTTATTTAAAGTCCTATATTGATTCTAGGTACAAGTAATTACTGACAACTGAAAAGTGCAGTAAGTAGTTTCTGTGTATACTTACACATCAGAGGATGCTCAGAGTTGCTTTTTGTGCCTAATATGAATCAACTACAACAACAGCAACTCTTCAACCTGGTGTGAAATTCTGCAATCTGAATTATTGTAAAGAATGAAATTTAAGCCAGTTTAGCTTAGATATGTGGACTAGTTAAAATCCTTCCCAGAAAATATCTAAATATGCCACTTTCAAGAGAGTGTGACAGGTAAATGTCCTAGTCACTGGCCTTTACCAGAAAGCAGCTATGGTTCGAATTCTGCTCCGTGTATCTGGAATTTCTGAAAAGAAAGTTCATGTCTCTGTGGGAATGATCACAATATTAAGTCACATAAAACTCAAATCTTGCTTTTCGCCGCTGCCAGAGGCTGAAGTTAGTCGTTTGCTAGTATTACCCACCTAGAAAAAAAAAAGAATTTCTAGATTTGTTTTGTCATCCAGTCTTCACTCACCCTTGGGCCAATGTATGTCAGTAAGCATGTGAGTGTCCGACTCGTTGGCTGAACGGTCAGCGTACTGGCCTTCGGTTCAGAGGGTCCCGGGTTCGATTCCCGGCCGGGTCGGGGATTTTAACCTTAATTGGTTAATTCCAATGGCACGGGGGCTGGGTGTATGTGCTGTCTTCATCATCATTTCATCCTCATCACGACGCGCAGGTCACCTACGGGTGTCGAATAGAAAGACCTGCACCTGGCGAGCCGAACTTGTCTTCGGACACTCCCGGCACTAAAAGCCATACGCCATTTCATTTCAGCATGTGAGTACTTGTGTGATGTGTTGTTGATGTTTGGGTTTTTGCCTGATGCTTTTTGTGATTTTGTTCCTCACCTTTATTAATTGTGATTCTTTGAAGTATTTGTGTATGGTATTTGCTTGGTTTAAACCTGAATGTTTAAGCATATAAACTTCCTTTTTGATTTCATTAGTATTTAAAATGTTCATTGAGATTGTAGACATTCCAGTCTAACCTCCAGAGTTTGTTTTTGTTTTGAAGCAATTAAATTCATTTGAAAGTATGGCAAGTAGAATCCATTTGTACAATTTGTTCCTGGTGATTTCCGACAAAAGAGTAGTGTTACGAAAATGTTGCAGCTTTGGGCTGGGAAGACTTGGAAGTAAGAAGACGAGCGGCTCGACTAAGTAGTATGTTTAGAGCTGTCAGTGGAGAGATGGAGTGGTGTGACTTTGGTGGAGCTTTTAAAAGTAGGAAAGATCATAATATGAAGATTAAGTTGGAATTCAGGAGGACAAATTGGGACAAATATTAATTTTGTAGGACGAGGAATAATTTACGGGAAATGTTTGATAATTTATCAAGTTCTTTGAAAACACTTAAGAAAAAGAAGCTGCCAACTGGGGGACAGCCTTAAATGTAGGTCTTGCATTGATTGATTGATTGATTCAACTTGCTGATTGACGTGTTCAAACTTTTGAATGACAATGAACACCCAGTCTTTGTTTTATTTTCCAGAAATTTGTGTTTAGAAAACAGGTTTTTTTTGTTCCTTTATATGCATTTTCTCCAAATTCTTTTTGTCATAAAAATTACTTACATTTTTCTGTTTGTTGTGACATTTATAATGTTAAGTTATCTGCCCCTGAACTAATTTGTTCCTGGAAGTTAACACGGTATATTTAACCCTATGAGCAGTACTGCCGTCTATTTACAGCAGTGTTGCGCGTGGCCCACGGGAGTCTATTTACGTTCTCGAATTTTGCCGCTGAATAGTACCGCCGTCTATTCCTGTTTCATGTTGAATGTTTGAAATAGTTTCCTGACATCGTACTGGTGGGTTTTTAGAACAATATTGGGGGATGATTGATATGTTCAGCTAACTTTATTCTGTGTTTTATTACAGCTCGTATGTTCTGTGATGTTCCTATAAAAGCTCCACTCAAGCTTATTCGTCTACTAATGTAATTCCAAGCCATATCTCCACTGACAGCTTGGAACACACCGCTTAGTGGAGCAGCTTGTCTCCTTACTCCTAGTCTTCCCAGTCCAAAGTTTGCAACTTTTTTCTACCAGTACTCTTTTGCCAGGAATCGCCCAGAACAACTCGGGCTCCTTTCCTTTGGATTTTTGCCAGTTCTCGAATAAGTAATCCAATTGAGGGTCCCATACAATGGAACCATACTCTAATTGGGGTCTTACCAGAGATTTATAAGCCTTCTCCCTTACATCCTTGCTATAACCCCTAAATACCATCATAATTATATGAAGAATTCTGTAACCTTTATTTACAACCTTGTTAATGTGATTCCAGGTCTCAGATTATGAGATTACAGATTTCAGATTATTTCAGAATAATTGTCATCGAATGAAAGAATTTTCATTTTTGACAATATTTGAAAAGAATCTTAGATGTAAAACGATTATTTTTAAGAGAGTTTAATGTAGAAATGTTATCTTCATAATCAGTCTGAACAAACCAGATATTTGGATTAATGGGGGTCCAGGTAAAGACTTTTATGTTGCATCTGAATGTTACGTTTCAGGAGTAGGCTGTTTGTTGAAGCATAACAGGTTAATCTGCTTCCTTGTTCCATTTAATTATGTGGATATTTTTTTCTCTGTGAGGTTAATGATGAACTTACTGTCAAAGGTCATTTTTGATTAGTTAGATCACCTCAGCCAAAGTGACTGCAGTTTGGATACTGGCCAGTGCATGTGTGATTTTTGGAATGAAAATTGTTCCCACTGTGAATATGATTGCATGTGAAACTATAAATATTGTGGCTATAATCATATCAACCGTCACTTTAAACTCCAATGGCATTTTCTTTTTTAACTCTGTATTCTCACGTGAACTTAGCAATATTCACAGTTTGTGGACTGTTAAACTTGAATGAAAACAAGATACAATATCACTTAAGTATGTGTAGCTATCATTATATGATATCATGGTGTCTATACTGCAAAGAACAGTGGCCAATTTGAATGTGTGTTGTTTTACTATGTTACGTAACAATAACAGTTTTGTGTAATATTCAAGTAACATGACCTAGGACTTGTCCTGTATTTGTAGTTCATTCCCTATTGCTTTATGATGAGTAGTGGCCTTTGTGACTGTCCTCTTTCTTGCATGTGTTCAGAGGCTTAACCTTTGTTAGACACCACAGATTCCTTTAGTAGTTCCTATTTCTGTATATATGATAACAGATTCCTTAAGGATCTTGCTTGTGCAGGTACAATTTCATCGATAATTGTATCTTGGATTTTTATCAGTTACTTTCAGTTCTTTTTAAAATTTATATGCCATATATTGCTGTTCACAAAGATGTAAATATTCTCTCCATAATGAGGCTGGAGCCAGCAAGGACAGCTTATGTTAACTTGGAGAGACATGCGCCAGAAAAACAGATGGTGGGTAGACCAAGAACCCACTGGACGAACATCATTAAGATGGACATTGCAGATCGGGGAAGGACCCTGGAGGACGTCATTAACAACAGAATGTATCTCGATAAGACAGAGTGGAAGAGGCTCACCAACAGTACCTGGAAAACTGGAACTGTAAAATGATGATGATGATGATGAAGGATGCATGAAGTATGTGATCACATTTTCTTGTATCAACTGTACCTCCTTTCTTGGTTGTCTATTTATTAGAACAGCAACCAGGAAAAATCAGACAATGCTAAAAAACACAGTGTTAAAAAAATATCTACTTACACCCTGCCTAGTGGAACTACACCACTCACGAAACGTCCACAGACACTGTGACCCGGGGGTTACAATTAGTAATCCGTTTCTTCACAATGTACTTGAAGAAAGTGGCAGCCAAAGGGGGTGCAACCTCTCAAAATTGAATTCCTAAATGAGGAAATAAACTACGTTGGATTTATCACAGTTAAGCAACAACCGTGGTGGTCACTTTTTGGAAGGTGGTCGCTTCACTACACAGAAGTTGAGAGAGAACTCCTACTCACAACTACCTTCATGGACAGTAAGAGCACCTCCAAATGACACCAACATCGGTACAGTAAGAGGATATAAATTATTTACAGTTAAGCAACATTGGGCATGCTCGTCCCTGGGAACATTGAGCGCCCACTCATTTTGCATGGGAGTAGAGTTAGGATGCCTCCCATACACTGTACTTACGCTGGTACTTTGGGAGAGTACAGTCTTCAGTGGTACATCATGTTATTAGTCAATACTTAGACTTTTACAATTGAAATATTTTTATGGTAACTGAATGATGCTTATGGGGCTAGTTGGTACGTGCATTTCAGTAGACTTGACTGACTGTTATGCATTAACACTGTCTGACTTGATGAGGAAAGCAACAGGGAAACTACCTCACCCCTATTTCCCTAGTATGCCTCTTTAATGATGCATAGCCCATGTATAAAGCTGATGGCAGAGCTCTTGAAGGCTGAATACTCAACATACAGTTTTAATACACTATTAATGCATGGTGTTCACAAAGGAATATCAGAGTTTTAAATAGTTAGCGAGGTCTGCCCCAGGTTTGATTACTGGCAGACTAGGGATTTTAGTTCTGAATTGGAGCTGGACAACAGGTCTCTCAGCCTCGAAAGACCAACTAAGGAGTTTTCCAACGTGAGAGACCATGGGCCCGATCTAGAAAGCCAAGCAATACATATGAAGTAATTGCCACACCGGCCCTAATGCACTCCAGTATCAGTATTCCTATATAGGAAACAAACTGTGTACAAAAATGGTTGTTTCTTCACCTTGTCTCTTGACAGTTTGGGTTCTGCAGGGCCAGCAAGGAAGTCCTTTTCTTTTTTGAGGTTATGTCAACAATAAAGTGTATCTGCCACCGCTACATGCCAGTAAATCTAAATTGAGATTCATTCATGTCAGGAGCCTGCCTGATGGCAGGATAATCAAGTCGTCAAGTCTTTAATGGTCTGATTAGCTGATTCGGGTTCTGTTGGTGGAATGTATAGATGTGCACGTTCATCACACCAAACCTACTGATCAGAGTTGTGGGAAGAACTCTAGTATCAGTTCAATTCGTATGAGCCATACCTGTCTCTACCAAGCGCCAAAAAGCTGTGGAAATAATGAAAAATGATGACCGTTGTGAGAAGGAAAGAAGAGGGACAAGAGTGTAGTGGAGTTTGATAACCATTACATACCACTAAATGGCAGAAGAATGGTTGTCCTATGCGAGTCTTGGAGATGGCAATCTGTGAGATGGACAATCTGGCACCACCACTTAATCTTCTTGCTTCTATAAGAATACGGGTGCCTACCAGCCAGTGTCGTTTTGTCTTTAAAAGGGCTACTAAATATTAGCTGAAGTGTCAACGTAATTACAGTATCTATGCAGCCTAATACTGTATCCTGGAAGAAGAAGAGAGTTTGTCAGTTGACTTGGCCATTGTATCCTGTGCCTGTATATTAATAATAATAATAATAATAATAATAATAATAATAATAATAATAATAGTAAAATAGTAATTTTCCTATCTTTTAGCTGTTAAATCTGATGAACTACATTAAAATTTTAACATAATGTTTTCATAAATTCTAAGCGAATGATTTTCTGAATTGAATTTTTCCTAAGGGTGGTTATGTTCGGTACAAGGGTCCTGTTATGTACTGATCTGTACTGTGGAAAGTCCCCATCAGATGCTCCAAAAAACAAAACTACTTTAAACGACTATTGAACCCATGTCCTGATATCCTGCAGGAGGTGTGATGGTCATTGTGGTATTGATAAAACATTTTTCTCCACGATTCTCTGTCGTTGACTTGCTGTATTGTCCTTCCACATTTAGTGGTAATCCGGCTAATCCACCTTGTTGGGACTCTTTCTCATGGCCTTTGTTCCTTGGTTTTGTATTGACTGATCACTTTTTCCATACTTTCTGGTCAAATTATTTCAGTTGATGGAGCCAAACTTGGCCTGAGGTAGATATGCATGGGGTTTAGTAAGTTCAGTATTTCACTACGTAAGTATTCACCAGGCTGTAATTGTACTTTAAGTTGTATATATTAGTCAGTACTGTCACAATAACACTCTTTGTAGAAATTTCTCTTTGTTTCTTTTTTTCTGTAAGTTCCTTTAGTTTCTGCAATCTGTTTTGTGTTCCTTTTTTCTTTTTCTTTTTTTCTTTTTTCTTTTCTTTTGTGTGTAATGTCCCATACCCGTAGTGAACTTGTGACAACTTCAGTTAACTTCTAGCTAGCCATCAACTGTCTGCATTTTCTTTGTACTGGTTTCATCAAAAAAGATTACTTATCTAAGAATTGTCACATCACAGATGGAATGACAGAGCCATTGGGCAACGCCATGGCGAGTCCTGGGACAACAGTTCCGAGCCATTACCACCTGCACCCAGCTCAAGGTAACAATTCTTTTACCTGTGCTTTCTGTTGTCAGCTCATTAATCTGAACTAGCAGTTTAAGGTTATCGAGTGCAAGGCATTAAAAAACAAGCTTGTGTATAGAATAGCTCAGTGATATCATTGCTAGCTTGTCATGGAGGTGGCTGTGGTTCAAATCCCAGTCAGTGAAAGAGAGATATTCAAAATAGGTAGTATTGTCTCCTGTATGTGGAATTCTGTGCTATTAAATTGCTGTTGTGGTTCATAATCACCAGATTTAAAGCCATGCAATATGGAAAATTTACTTCCTCTTTATCCAGTATACAAAGTGTAATGAAACCCTAGATAAAACTTCAGGAAAGGATTTCTTACACAGTGAGAAGGATAGAGAAATTATAACAACATTAATGTGGAAATGCATAATTCGTAATTGACCATGCTTTGCGATACTGAAGCCATAAAAAGGCCATTTTTCTAAAACAGGACTTTATGAACTCGAATACCAAGAACCAAATTGTTATGCTATGCACATTGGTCAAATGAAACGTAACTTTCACACCAGCTACAAAGAACACAAAAAGGCAGTTAGGTACAACTGACACTCAACATTTGGTGAACATTGACAGCTCACACCACTTAACAGACATCATTAATAGATCTAAAATGTTTACACATTGAAAATAAAAGGATTTTAAAGACGGTATAACAATTTACATCGCAAAAGAAGCTAAGCCACCCTCAGTGAGCACACACATATAAAAAATTCATCCCTGTTTGCACTACTTAATTTATGAACAACATTCCACACTTTTTGCCTTAGCACTTATGAATCCTACGGGAGGTTACTCTGACTTAGAGGTCTGGAATGTGGTTTAGGATATTCTTATCTGTAGTAAATTCTCTGAATTTACACAGCGTCTTGGGCTTTCAGACATTTTAGTAGGTTGTTATTTATCAATAAAAATATCATCTTACAAGATACACTTTAATTTAGTTCATACTTCACCCACTCAAATCAGTAACATAAATGTAATCCCAAATGCACGACGGCGGCGGCAACAACAACATTAATAATAATAATAATAATAATAATAATAATAATAATAATAATAATAATAATAATAATAATCAAACTACGAATATAATTCTATGAAAAGCATTCACATAAACGAAAATGACACAACAGAAAATTAAAGGAAAACTTGCTAGCCCATTAAAAGCTGATTAGACAACCCTTGAATAGTTTCCAAAAACAATTTAAATAACGATAATAATATAAGAATAATAATAGCCTGACTTTTTGGCTGAATGTTCAGTCTTCGGTTCAGAGGGTCTCCGGATTTGAGTGAGGTGTGTGTGTGTGTGGCTTCAGGACTGGGTGTTTGTGTTTGTTCAAACACTCTCCTCTTTGTATTCACACAACACACCACACTACCACAGAAACACGGTATAGCGATTACATCCCTCCACATAGGGTTGGTGTCAGGAAGGGCATTCAGTTTTAAAACTGGGTCAAATCTGTAATTGTGACACAGTTAGCACCTGTAACCCCACGGATGTTGGAAACATGGCAGAAGAAGAAGAAGAAAAGAAGACGAAGATGAAGTAGTAAATAATAATAATAATAATAAAAATGATGGCTTAATTTGAATGAACTCAAATGTCGAGTAACAAACTGAAATGTGACATATATAGGCCAAGCAAAACTAAATTTCTGCACCAGATTAAAAAAAAATAATGGGAGCACTGAAAATAAAACATCTAAAAGTAAAAATACATTGTTGTCATTAATTAGCCAGGACGGGGGGGGGGGGGGTGTATGGTATGGCAGAAGGTCAATTGATTGAATAGGAAGCTGGACTTGCGACAGAGCAGTTATTTTGCAACCAACTTGCATTCTTTGCTAGAGTGGAGGGAAGGGAGGACTTTATTAAGATAAGTTCCAAATTTTGAGTTTTTAAGGTTTTAAACTAATAAACATAAATGTTTATAAATGTCTAAATAATTTGAGCAGGATTTGAGAGAATCTGATGATCTTTCAAGAACGAAACACATCATTCTATTTTAATTAAGTTCTTTCTTTTTCAGGTATAATACTGTTGCCATATGTTTTCTTTTTCAGGTAGTTTATAAATGTACTTATGCAGAGTTAAGAACCTAACAGTTATTAATTACCATTCTTCATTCATAGCCCACTGCAACACGTCTTTACAAGGTGCAGCCCAGAATCTCTAGGAATTTGCTCATAAAACATGATTACTTACGTTAATGCCTAATTTCCATCATCACCTTCAAAGTAGTTGCCCTGGGCTTGAATACAGCAATTAAAATAGTTTTTCCCACTGTGAGAAGAACTTCACCCTTTCAATAGAAGTGTCTTTTTAGGGAAGCGGTAGAGGTCGAATTGGTTAACGGTGGTCATGGTTTTTAGTGGCAGGAAGAGTAGTGAGTGAGGTGTGTGTGGACGCATTGTAATTATGCAGTAACCAGTTCCCACTGTTCGAAATATCAGGTCTTTTGTGTCTCCTATCTTCCCTGTCATCTCAGAAAGTCTTTTTTATAACATTTGCAATAATTTTGGGAGTCGTGCATGATAGCGATCGACACAAATATTTGTTCGTTTTTCGAGATTCCTGGCCTTCTCTGAAATGTTCTTGCTTGGCTTAAAGCTTGTTCACCAAAACCCTGGATTCAACTGCAGTTTTATAGAGCCTGACAAAAATTTGCTGAAGCATAGAAATGTGATGTAAAGAAAAAGACAGAAATTAGGAAACTTGGGAACTCATGCACTTCCAAGGCTGCCAGTTGACAGACTGATAGTTGAACCAAGAGTCACCTACCATTTGAAATTGGTACCACTACTTTTCCATGCAGGATATTCAAATTCTTGGAAGTTCTGGTTAACACATTGTATGTTAAAATTACATTTGTTAATGTGTCAGGAGAGATTTTTAAAATGTCTACCTCCCACTTAACAATTTGACTACCAGGAAGTAGCCAGGGCATTTAAACCTCCAGCCCAGCCATTTTTAAAAGTCCTTGTCTGCCGATCCTGCCTTTTGCACTGTAGAAAAAGTTATTTACTTCTCCTATATTACGCTTTGAATTAATGTGAAAATCAGAACATACCTGGGGAAGGAATTCTAGTATGATTTTAAGGTGTGATATCTGGTGTCGCATGCTCCAGGGTGCAGAGGGACGCCACACTTCCTGCAGTACCATCTTGTGTCACATACTTTTTTCTTCTTTAGACAAACTCTACATCTTCTTGTCCGGTAAGAGTCAGTTTCCAGTGGTGGAAACTTGAGTAGAACATGTTCATTCACTTTTCCATCCAGACGTGATGTTTTAGCTGGTGTTCTTTGTGGGAGGGTCTCTGGTGAATGGAATGCGGTGGGGTGGATGCTAGTGATGACGAGTCGGAGAGAGCTGGAGAGGCTGTTCTGACTTGAGTTGGGACTGAGACTGGGACAGTGGCAGGAGGATTATGACCTTCAAGATAGTATCTGTAAACTGTCTGTATGAACTGTAGATAGGTAAATTTTGTTTGGGTATTGGACTGTTAGAAGAGGTGGAAAGAATTGAAGAGGGTGCATTGTATTAAATAGAAGAAAACTTTTTTGGGCCATTCACAAGTTTTTCACATGAAGGGCTATAGAGCAAGGTATTGGTCAGCTGTGTCTGTTCCATGCATGTGCTGATTGTAATCTGCAATTGATACTGGCTTCATTGTTTTTCTGTCGAACTTTGAAGTGACTTCAACCATTTCAGTAGAATGCATGGATGAAATCATTGTGACTATTTTCTTGTCCATCCAAGAGACAAGAAGAATTTCCCCATCACGTTTGAATGCCATTTCCCCTCTTTTCAAGGATTTTTGTTGGTCCTTACGGTCCTTTGGTATTCCCCTGTTTTGCCTGATTGTCCCACAAATGGTAGTATTCTGTTCACATAGGGTTTTTGCAAGAGCAACACTGTTGTAATAATTATCCATGTAAACAGAATACCCTAGGCCTAAATATGGACTGAGAAGTTCGAGGACAGTACTATTTAAGGCCATTCCACTTGCGTCATAAATAAGCAATTTGCAGATATACCCAGTTTTTTATTCACACACCATCCTAACCATAATGCCATACATAGTTATTTTAGATGGATTGTAAACTCAAAAACGTAACCGGCCTCTCCAAGCAAGCATGGCCTCATCAAAAGTGATCTTTCGGTCGGGACTGTAAGCTACTGCAAAATGATCCGAAAGTTTTTCTAATATTGGCCTGATTTTATAGAGCCTATCTGCTCTGTTTACATAGCTACTGCTGTCGCTAAAATGTTAAAAAAATCATGATACTTTTGAATCTGTTCCTGGACATTGTCTTGGAAAATACAGGCGTTGAAAACACGGGATCTTCGGTCCAGTACATTTGTACATCCAGGTTCTGTATAACTCCGGTATTGAACAGGTGGATCTATAGATATTATTAATGTTTGTGATATACGTCATCTCAATACAGAACCAAAATGAGAATAGTTACTTGTAACTAACATCAAACCGATAAACTGCTTCATTTCGGTCATTGACACAGGTTTTCAAGTTTGATAGATTGAATATTTAGTGAATGGACGCAGTGCGCTACTGATAACCTGCTTTGCATATAAGTTAGTCTGCTCCCAAACATACGCAAAAAAACTGTCACTGATAAATATATTTACAAAAGACATATCTTCACTGTTTGAAACCTCTACATTTAGGCCTACATTTCCTAAAAACTCGGGTAACGAGGAGAATAGCTCGGAGAGGTGTCAGATAGAGGAACACTGTCAGGTATTTCAACATTATCGCGCACAGTTGTTTCATCCTCATCACCAGGGAACGGATTTATATGTAAATACATATCTCTTTAGGAAGGTAAAATTTTATTTTGCATTATCTTTATGAATCATGACATGTGGAGTTAAAAAATAAATGGAGTATTCATTTTCCATATTTTTCCATATTTTGGAGTTTAGCACATATGTTCCATATTCTTCGTCATTAAAATCAATATAGTCCATATTTCGGCTAAAAAGTATTAAATTAGAAGTCTTCTCAATAATGGAGAAATAAATTAAAAATCTATATTCGAAAAAATAATATTTTAACTGGTGTGCAGGTCATCACATTATCACGCCTGTCCATGTCTGGGCTGATAAAATAAGCTGATTAGTGGTGCGAAGAAACAGAGGGGTTGAGCCCGGAAGTGGTGGAGATCAGCCAATCAGTACTGTGACTATCTGAATCACACTTACAGCACTGATAAGCTGCATTACATAACATCGACTGTGTCTGTGCCATAATTTTGTAACTAGGGAAATCTCATTCATCGACGATGTGCTAGTGGTTTCCGGATTAGTTCGTAATTCGGGCATTCCCTTTGATTGCTTCGTAACTCCATCTAGTTCGCTACCAGTCATTCACAGTTTGAATTAGCAGAGACGGATCATAGTGTTCTTGTATGTTCAGTGTGTGATATTAATTGAAGACATTAATATTGTTACAATATGCCTAAAGTAGCTCAGTCAACCAGTTTAAAATTGAAAAGTTACATATCAGAATTTAAAGAGGATGGTTTATCAACTGACAGTAAGATATTATTTTGTAATTTGTGTCATTGTACAGTGACATCTATTCAAAGGTTCCTTGTGCAACAACACGTTTCAACCAGTAAACACCAGGCTAACAAACGAGATTCCAAGCAGAGACAGTTGTTTCTGACACATCCAGCACCTTCCAGTGTAACATCCAAGTTCAACACCGATCTCTGCCATGCTCTCATCTCTGCTGACATACCTCTCTTCAAACTGAATAATCAGTGGATCCGTGGTAGTGTCGGCCTCCGGATCCCAAGATAGCGGGTTCAAACCCGGCAGAGGTAGTCGGATTTTTGAAGGGCGAAAAAAAGTCCATTCGACACTCCATGTCGTACGATGTCGTCATGTAAAAGATCTCTGGTGATACGTTTGGTATTTACCTGACAAAATTAATTAAATCTCAGCCATAGACGCCCAAGAGAGATCCAGTTTACTCTAGGTCCGCTAGATGGCAGACAGAGTAAGCCGGAACGTCGAAATTGACGAGCAGACAGCCAGATGGCGTCAAATCGAAATGTCTGCAAACGGTAGCTGAGGCCATACGATTATTATTATTATTATTATTATTATTATTATTATTATTATTATTATTATTATTATTATTATTATTATTATTATTATCAGTGCTTCAGGGAATTCCTCGAGAAATATACTAAACGATCCATCCCAGATGAGTCAACGTTCAGAAAAACGTACTGTTCAGCCATATACGATGAAACTGTTCGGAAGATAAGGCAAGAGATTAAAGACGGTCCAATTTGGGTTTCCATTGATGACAAAGAAGGCAGGCTAATTGGCAACGTAATCATGGGTTTGTCAAGCGAAGATTATTGGAAACGGATTCTCTTACACTGTGATGTTCTAGAAAAGTGCGATAACAAAACTACAGCTAAACTGTTCAATGAGGCTATGGGTATCCTCTGACCACAGGGCATTAAATATAAAGTGTTACTTTTTATTAACGATGCCACACCTTATATGATAAAAGCCGGAGAAGCATTATGTGTTGTATATCCTAAGATGACTCATTTAACATGTGTAGCACATGCCTTTCATCGTGTGGCAGAAGTGGTAAGAGGCAGTTACCCCAAAGTAGATTTATTGATTTCCTCAGTGAAAAAAGTTTTCTCAAAGCCCCCAGAAGAGTTCATCTTTTGAAAGAAATGTACCCAGAGATTCCATTGCCGCCTAAGCCGATTCTAACTAGGTGGGGTACGTGGCTGCAAGCGGTTGAATATTATGTTTAATATATAAACTGTATTAAGAATGTTCTGCATGCCATGGACTCTGAAGATGCAGCCTCAGTTGAAGCTGCGAAAACAGTTGTCTGCGATACAAGTGTGAGAAATGACTTGTGTTACATTCAGCATAATTTTTCATGCATCACAAAAACATTGAAAAGACTCTCACTTTCTGAAAGTTGTGAAATTGTGAATAAAACTGTGGAACAACTAAATCATCGTACAGGTAAAGTTGCAGATGTAGCAAACATGAAGATGCCACTGTACTTTCAAAGAATCCTGGATATGAAGAAATGACAAAGGTTGCTGCAATGCTGTGTGGAGATTTAAGTGTAAAATTAACATTGGATTTAACCCCAGCAGATATTGTGAAGTTGATTTATGCCCCCATTACCTCTTCCGATGTTGAATGCAGTTTCAGTCAATATAAATCTGTCTTTAGAGATAATAGGAGAAGATTCACTTTCCAGCACTTAAAAGAACATTTTATAATCCATTGTTTTGGTAACAGAGAATAAAAGATTGTGTGTTCTTCAAATATATTAAAATGATAAGTGCAACATTATGTTGCATGTAGATCTACTTTGTTTATCTTCTTTGAACTTTGATATTAAATAGAAATTAATGTTATATGTGTAATTTTAAGTCCATATATAATACCGTATTTCAATAAAGTAACTAAATATATATGTACATATTTCAGTAATTATTAGTACATATAAATCCGTTCCCTGCTCATCACTTTCACTTTCACTATCTAAATCTGGGATGAGTTCATCACCAGAATCATCATTATAAATCATTTCAACACCCTCTTCAACAGATATAAATTTACTGCTCACCATACTGTGTCTTGCTAGTGGCACTAACACAACACTGGAGGCTTGGAATGTGCCAGGAATTTTTTTTTTTTTTTTTTGTGGGTGATTCTAGGCGGGAATTACTGTTTTGACATATCTTAACAAAGGTCAGAAATTCATCTCTAAGTACCGTATATGAAAGAATGAAGGAACTACAATCCGTAGCACGGTTTTTAACTTGAAATTTTTGCACAAGTTCTTATCCGCCTTAAGACGGATACGGGAGAATACACTGGCGAAATGTTATGCCTTAAGGCGCCTACGGGAGTCAGTGTGTTAAATGTAGGCCTCTACTCATCTTTGCATTGACTACCAAACATGCTAGAAACTGTCTGGTGTACTGTCTGACTGGAAGCCTCCGTTTGCACGTGGAGAGTTGTTGCATTAACCAAAGCAGTCAAATGCTCCAAAGAATTGATAAGAAACCTCCACAGGAAAAAATCTAGTGGTTTTAAATCAGGAGAACATGGGGGCCAAACATTTGTTGACCTCTTACCTGTCCACTGCTCAGTGTACACAGTACTGCCATAAATTCTGTCAGTAAAATCTGAACACGCTGTAGTATGTAAATGTGAATGAAGAAGCGTGGCAGCGCTGTATGCCGCCGTCCACAAGGTCACCTTCACGACTCCGCCAGTAACCGGGTTGCAGTGTGCCAACAGCAGGCTGCAGTGAAAGATGGAGTGGGGAGTGTACGAAAATCGTATCGCTGCATTGGCGTTGTTCGTTGTAGAAAGCAAGCTAAAGAAATGTTTTTCTATGCTGAAACCTCTCTGTATCAATGAACAATTTGTGTTTTGGACAATAGCGCAGTTGGAACAAATGGGTGCACATGTTGATTGCGTCATATCGGGCCGTCATTGGTGTTTATGCAGAAAAGAAGTTATGAATGCTGTTCCGTGCAAGGATTAAACGCAATCATTTGTGTAAACAGACAGTTTTGTCTTGTGAAATGAATATTTCTCCACGAACTATATCACGTATTTTGAAGGATGATTTATGTGTTGGTGCACATGGCATTTTCTAACTGAAAAATTGTAGGAGAAACGCCATGTTCGATCCCAGGCTTTGTTAACAATATATGAGGAGAGCCAATATTGCATCATCCTATTCACAGATGAAAGAATATTTACTGTGGAAGAATCGTTTAACAAGCAAAACGATCGTGTGTGTGCACGATCCTCAAAGGAAGAAAGAGAAAATGTTCCATGTGTGCAGTGCGGACATCACCTTTCTTCTGTCTTGGTATGGTGGGCAGTTTCATGGCAGGGAGCATCGGAGGTGCATTTTTGCGAAGATGGAGTAAAGCTTCTGCAGCTATTTGCCAGACTGTGTTGGAAACGTTTATATCATGTATCAATTCAAAGCTGTTTGAAAGGAAATTTTGGATTTTTCATCAGAATAGCACTGATGCACACAAACCAAAAACGATGCAGCACTGGTTTGGCAATCAATGTCCCACGGTTCATCGCTGCTGCGGACTGGGCTAGTGGAAGTCTGGATCTCAATCCATTGGATTATTCTCTGTGGCAGAAGCTCGAGGCGATAGCATGTCAAAAACGGCACCGCAGTATTGAGATGTTAAAAAATCAATCACGTCAGCTGTCAAAAAATTTCTACTGGACACAATTTGTGCAGCTATTGATGAGTGGCCCCCAACATCTTCGCTACTGTGTTGCCACATGTGGTGATCATTTGAATAAGAGTATGTTCATTCTGTTGCACTTTTGTGTTTTTTCAGAATATATGTGTATTAATGGGTTTGCATAGTTTTATATAGTAGTTATATGCACAGAATATACTGACAGAACTTATGGCGGTACTATGTACATTAAGGTACTACAAAGACAGAAATGTGCAGGAGCACCATTATGCTGAAACTTAAAAGAAATCTATCAGATGCTGTTACTTATGATTGAAACTACAGGAATCATTTGCAAGAATTAAATAGTTATTGTGGGTTCAACCCCACTGTCAGTAGCTTTGAAGGTGGGTTTTCCGTGGTTTCCCATATTCACAGCAGGCAAATTAATTAAGGCTACGACCCCTTCCTTCAAACTCCTAGGCCTTTCCCATGCCATCGTTGCCGTAAGACCTATCTGCGTCAGTGCGACGTAAAGCCAATTTCAAACAATAAATAGTTACTCAGGTCAGCATCTACTTGCCTGCGGCATGGTTATGCATGTAACAATTGTGAAGAATGTCTTGGATTTAAGTACAACAATAAGACATAATGTGGTGCACTTTTTTAAATAAAATAAATAAAATAAATAAAATAAATAAAAACAGGTAACTCGGTTATTATTTATTCATTTCATTTCTCTCTCTCTCTCTCTCTCTCTCTATATATATATATATATATATATGAGTTTTGCCCAAGGGTCACACCTTGTAGACCGGACGAGTCAGCCTTGTGGTTATGGTTGCGCAGTTGTAAGCTTGCATCCGGGAAATAGTGGGTTCAATTCCCACTGTCGGCAGCCCTGAAGATGGTTTTCCATGGTTTCCCATTTTTACACCAGGCAAATGCTGGGGCTGTACCTTAATCAAGGCCACAGCTGCATCCTTCCCACTCCTAGGCCTTTCCTATCCCATCGTTCCCGTAAGACTTATCTGTGTCGGTGTAACATAAAGCTGATTGTAAGGAAAAAACACCCCTCGGTCAGAAGGGAGACAGGGCACACTTCGGATAGTGTGTGCCTCCAGCGAGGGAATATGCTGCCTACATACCCGCGCCGACACTTGATTCTGCCCTCCGGCAGTATTGGGTGGAGTTCCATCCGGACCACGAGAACAATTCAGACATGGCTCCAAAATAATGGTATTCTATTCCGTACTTTAACTTCCTGTCTTTCTGGAACAGTTAAATTTTGCTATCCATATCGCCACAGGGCCGATGACCTAGATGTTAGGCCCCTTTAGACACCAAGCAGTATCGCCACGTACCAAAGAAATGGTAGTTTACTTTTGTAGTCGCCAAGTATTTTCTGTTTAGAGGGTAAATTAACTTGTAGATTATTTACCCGAACAGAAATTAGTTGTGAGAATTCTCTCCTGTGAGAACAATAGCAGGAGGGTCTTCATAAAGGGAACTGATTGGGAACAACAGGAGATGGGTAATCAGAGTGATGAGGTAAAGGTAATTCAAGACATATATAGAAAAAGAGAAATATAAAAAGGAACAATAGCATAAACACAATGACAGGTCAGGGAGAGGAGACAAAGGTAAGCGTGTATACACTAAAAGATGAGGACAATCTTTACACCTTCATAACTGACACTTAGAGTCTCGCTTCATCATTCCTAATTCTTCAACATCCATTTCTTTTCAGCTCCTGATAAGCTTGTTTCAGCTTCACGGCTTCATTAGGCGGGAGGGCATCGGTGTTTATTGAGGGTTATCTTGACAGATCTTCAGGTTTGATGTGGGGAGTGTAAGTTTTGAAGAAAGCTAGGTAAATGCAGGGAGACATTACATAAAGATAAATTACAGGATGATGATGATGATGATGATGTATGAAGGTGTGTACATGCATGTTTCAATCAGCTGTTGTTGTGATTATGGTATGAACTGAATGAAAGACAATCTCAAGGATGTTAGTTTCAATTTTACATGTAATCCCAGGATAACAAGTAGAGTGAAAAGTTATAAGGTTGCTTAGGTCATTCTTAAAGGCTTAACACCATAAGGCCTGAAGATGTGTGCATGTTTTTTGTGTGTGTATGGTTTTTTTGTTTGTTTGCTGTATTGTCAACGCTTATCATGAAAAGGGATACTACCTATCTTTTGACTGTCATGACAGTGTGTTGACTGAAATAACATGACGGTAATAACACACTGGTCCAGAGCCTGAACAGCTGCTTAAGGTACATCTCTATCACCATGTTATAAGGAGCTGTCATGGCTTTGAATGCAAGAATGCATGTTGTTATCACTTCTACCCAAAATACTTTCTTCAAACATTCTCAACTATCTTTCTTCACCTTTTTCTTACCTCTCGTCCTACCATAACCACAATTCAGGTCCTGTCTTACCATACCTGTAAACTGCACTACTATTTACTGCTGTCTTAATCTCTGCGTCCAGGTCATGTTGATTTTCGTTACAAAGTTTAACCCTCTAAGTGCTGACTAATATTGAGTAGTTGTGTGCTAAAAGTGCCATGTCCATTTCTCTAAATATGCAGAGTGTAGTCGCTAGATGATTTTGTTTTAGTAGCTGCCCATCATTATTGACAAGTAAGTAAATAAGTAAGAAATCCAATTGTTTTTAAACTTTCGTTCTGAAATTATATTTGTAGTAGTCAAAAAATGACACTAAATGGAATATTTCAGAACTATACTCTAATTAAAAACAGAGTAGTTATTAAATTAACAGATAAGTAGTATTTCAGTTATCTGGCTGTAATCTTGATTTTTATTTCCCCTTGCCCAGCTCCTGCCAGGTCCGGGTGTTGATGGCACTTCTCCACCGTTGCCTCTCCTTCCACCACTCCTCTTCAGTAATTGTATTCCAATCCAGTCTTCTTTTTCTTATACTGTTGTTGACAGGTTCCATCCATCTTGCTCTGGGCCTCCCTCTTGCCCTCTTTCTGCAATCTTAGCCTCCATATCTGGCTATACTATTCTAATTTGTAAAGAAATTAGCCAAGTTAAACATTTTATAACAATTAATGGGTATCTTGAAAGATAATTTATAAGCTACAAGATGTGAATGCTGTCTTAAATCTCTGTGTCCTGGTCAGCTTGATTTTCACTTTTTGATGTTCACAGCATTCGCATTTGTGCCCTGAGATACAGCCTGTATTTTGGCAATGTAATAGTTTGATTGTTGGTTTTGTAATAGGAGAAAACCCTGTACAGTCTTCTTTGCGTGATGGAAAGTTGTATGATACCAGATGGCAATGAAGGACCTGCATTTGTTGTGCCAGGAACATTGCCAGCAATTCTTTCCTTCTTTAAATCCAACCATGCTTATTTCTGGTTATTCAAGTCAGCCGTAAAGCTGGATGACACCATATTATATGTCATTCACCTGTCATTTCCTCCAAAGAAAATGTATAATTTTAACACAGGATGTTCGGACACTTGTATGTGACTACATTAGTAAGTTCAGTATTTGTGTTATTGAGAAGAACGTACCATTAGTGCCATCTACTGTAGTGAATCTAGAAAGAACTATATAACATTAAATGATGTGTTGCTTATGTCATCAGGGTAGTTTCGAAAGATGGTTTAAGAATTTAAGTTTAAAAGGGGTGGAGAATGGCTCATACCTTTTTGTATGATCTCTGCAGTAATATCATATCCAATTTTGACTTGAGCTGTTTGGTTTTAAAACAGCTTGTTGATGATTTTCGTGTCTTTACTGTCAAGCTCAACACATTTTAGCTGAAAAATGAAATGATGTACGGATTTTAGTGCCGAGAGTGTCCGAGAACATGTTCGGCTCACCAGGCGCAGGTCTTTTTTTAATTTGACACCTGTAGGCGACCTGCTTGTCGTGATGAGGATGAAATTATGATGAAGACGACACATACACCCAGCCCAGTGCCCGTGCCAGTAAAATTAACCAATGATGGTTAAAATTTCCGACCCTGCCGGGAATCGAACCCAGGATACCTGTGACCAAAGGCCAGCACACTAACCATTTAGCCATGAAGCCGGACAGCTGATGTATAAGGATGATTTCTTTATAAATTTCCTATTAATTTTATGTTGGTTGTTGTTGTTGTTGTCAAATAGGTCCTCGATGAGTTCATGTGTAAGTTCTCGTATTGTTACAAATATTGTATTTGAGGTTCTTTTAAGAACGAAGCATGTCATTCCTTATTTAATAGTGGGTATTTTTACTCCTTATTTAATTGTGTTTTTTACAGGTATGTGTAGTGTACTATTTATATTGAACATGTGTGTTCGACAGACTGTGAAAACCTTTTAAGTTACATTTAATGATAATAATAGTAATAATGGTTTGCGTCACACTAATTACTTGAATGATTTCCGGAGACGCCAGTATGCCATAATGTTATTCCGCAGTAGTTCTCTTATGTGCCCGTTAACCTACCGAAACGGGGCTGACGTATTTGAGCTCCTTCAAATACCTCCGGACTGAGCCGGGATCCAACTCATCAACTTGGGCCAGCGTCCTACTGCCTGAGATACTCGGCCCCTCCGTGCGACTACTTACTATTATGTTTTGGAGTCTAGTAGTTGTTGGTAAATTGAGTGGTTTGGGGCTTATAATACAGGATGGGTAAAATAAAACTGGCCCAGAAAATATTTGTGAGACTGACGCAGAACTGACCCTTGTTAATGAGCGGGAGAAGTGCCTGTCACATGAAATGCTGGAAACCGTGATTTCGATGCATCAGTTGGTTGTTCTCACACGTCTGCACGTGTTTAGCGACCATGTGAATGCAATACAAAATGGTGCTCACAATAAAAAACAGCGCGCTCATTGCCAAGTGTTTTGCAAAAAACTATTCATGGAAATCCTGTGCGGAACTGTTTGCGCAAGAGTTTAACACTTTCAGCACTACCATATTTTAACATGGATCCTAGCTGTGAACTGGGTCCTTTTGCTAATTTTTAACTCGTTATTATGGAACAGCGAAACGTATTACATGCCTGATTTTTGTACCGTATGAAGGTGTCAACCATCCAAAATGAAGATGTTAACCAACAAGTGAATATCTGAAGTAATTTAATTATACTAGTCTTATGAAAAACATGAAAAAAAAATAGTACGGAAAACATTTTTTACATTGAGGTTATACCAATAAGTTTGCTCAAACAATAAAAAATAATCATTTAATGCGGTTACTTAGGCCACAAATAAACACAAATGCAGTGGAATAAAATATTTACCTATTTCGGAATGGTTTGTTTTCGTATGGTAGTCTTGAAAACATTGGACTATACACACTCCTACTTTGCACTCCATGCACCACCATCTACTCTCTTTTCTGACATGCTTACCATTTTCCTTCTTGCCCCTGTCTGAGCATACCTTGTAATAATGTGTAGCATTCACTTTATTGTTCGTTGGAGGAACCTTTTCTGGAAAATGGCGAGCAAAAGTCCTGTCAACACTGGGGGAGGGAGTAGGTTCCAGCCTTGAGATGTCTCCTCCTCCTTTAGCTGCTAACCGCAAACTGATCACTCTCATGTAATCCACAAGAGATATCTTTGAGATCTCTTTATATAGAATGAAACCATTCACAACAGACATAAGGAACAGATGGAAGAAGAGCTTTTTCCACCATTTCATTGTCTTCCGTGCAAATGGGTAATAACTGTTCAGTTGATCTGCTCTATCTACACCAGTTTTATTTATGTTGTAATCGATGACTACGTCAGGCTTTAGTTTCTGTACGACACCACCCTTCGATCTACTAGAAACAAGTGTAGTGGAAGCCTTATGTTTTGTTGAAAGGCATAAAACATCCCGCTTGATCTTCCACTTCACAGCAAGAAGGTGGGTGCCCTTTCCTCAAAAATATCATCTCGTCCTTCTTCAATTTCTTTGTTTTGAACGTTGGTGGTAAACCCTTCCTGTTTTTCATGACAGTTCCAACAGCCAGGGTTTTCTTTTGCCAGAGCATATTCAGTAGGGAGGGGCTAGTATAGTACCTGTCCATATAAATACAGTGGCCCTTACTGAAAAACTGTGAGCATAATCTATATACAAGAGCCTGAAAGCTTTTGTCAACGTTCCCTGCGGATCCCGTATATATTTCACAATTCAATACGTAGCCCGTTGCCGCATCGCAAAGTACATACATTTTCATACCGTACTTATTGGGCTTATTCTTCATATAAACCCTAAAACCTACTCAACCATGGAAGGGACATATAGCCTCATCTATTGTTAGATTCTCATACAGCTGAAAACTGGCAATGCATTTGTGCACAAAAAAAATTTAAAAAAAAAGGCCTGAGTTTATGTAGTGGGTCATGATTAGATTCCCCCTTCATGATGAAGGTGCAACATAAATAAAATTTTGGAAAAATCTATCACGACTCAACAATCGACTGGCAAAACCTGTCTGATAAAAGGGATCATTAGACCAATAATCACTAAGTTTGGGTAGCTTCACCACACACATATGCAAAATTGTTGTAAAAAACCAATAAATTTCGTGAATTTTTAATGCAGGCCACCGGTGCCACATGGAATTTTCCTTCAGTTTGCCCTGACGTTTCATTGCCACAATTGTCATACCTGCATATCTGTTAGTTTCTGTTTTTATATTTTTGATCACATCGTCACTAAAAAAATTACTGAAACAATCCATTTCGTCACTCCCCGCGCAAAACTGGGCAGAACCAGATGCTGACTGGAAGACAGGTAGCTGTGGTTGGTCATCTGTTTCTAACCATTCATCATCAGGTTCAGATGATCTAGCAGATGTTCCCGGCACAATTGAATAATCAGCCTATGTCTCTTCGTCCAAACGAAAAAAATAAACCCAAATTTCTGTAGGCGAATTATTTCTATCGTTTGTATTTGGAGTAAAGTAATACAGCTAAACACTTGCGTTCCAAAGTGATGTAATAAATAAAAATCTTACCTGAACTATCGCTTGATATGTTATCCAGTTCATAAGCAGGGTCTTCATCACTTTCATCCATCTCTGAACCCGCTTCTCTCGATAAAATATCCAAAATATCACTATCATTGAGCCGGCGTGAAGACATGTTTACACAGTAACACAGCTGTGATTTGGCGCGCGCAGCACACGGCACATTGAGTGCTTCGGTAGAGGTCATGGCAAGGAGAAAATACCCTGTTTATCATTTCAGTTCAAAATTCCCGATAACTGCTGCATTCTAGTGGTCACTAGATGAACTATTACCTCCAACCAAGGGACGGGAACCGTACGTGATACATGCAGCTGGATATAAACACACGAGAAAATCACGCCCGTATCACATATGGGCGCCGTCCAGAAGCAGGAAAGCAGTACGCCCGTATCCCATGCAGGCATAGTGTTGAAAGTGTTAAGACTGGAAGTGTTGTGACGAAACCTCCAGCAAAGTCTGCAGTGCAAAACTTAATGGCAAAATTGTGTGGACCTGGCTCTGTAGTGAATAAAATCCGTAACTATCCAAAAGGAAAACATAGCTTGAGTGAAGGAAAGCTTGGAACGAAGTCTGATGAAATCTCAATGCTGTTTATCTGTGCAAGTGGAAATGAAGAGATCATAGAGATCCTTGTGTCAAAACATTATAAAATAGGACATGCATACCTGCCAACTTTCCAAATTTACGCGGGAGACTCCCGATTTTTGACAGTTTTTCCCGACTCCCGATTATTTTATTATTTCTCCCGATTTTAGCTTATTGTTTGGTGAACTTAACATTTGTTTTCATATCACGCCATTTCAACTTCGTACGCCAGTGGCCGGAAGTCCTTCGCTCTTTGCCCGTTTTCAAATGAAATATTGATGTTTATTGAAACCTGTATATCATGACGCATGTATCGATTGTCAATCTCTTGCTGTCGCGTGCTATGTTCATGTTCGTTCACATCAGTCTAGTGGATTCTAGAGACTAGTCGCTAGATTTAGTCTTTTTTAGTAATTTAGTGGCAGAATTTCAAATATAGCAACTATGACTTTTCTAGAGTTCTTAGGAGCCATTTGGAGACAATTGCGGCAAGTTTTAATTTATTACTTGTTAAAAATAGCATTGCGCTTCGCATAATCGTGCAGGCACATGATGCAATATATTAATCTATGCATTTGCTAAGTAATCGCATCTAAGAGTATGACTGATTCACATGTGTGGAGCACGAGTTCATACTATTTTCAGAAGGCTTATCAGAGACCGATCATCTCGCTCACATACTTCGTGTGAGGGAGTACAGATTATTTGGCCATCCGGTATAATAATGGAATATGCCTCTGGAGAGGCCTGGTGCAGGTCCTAAGAGTTGATGCCTGTAGGTGATCTGTGAATCAGTGAGGATGGAGCCTTAGTTGGATGAATTCTCATGTTAAAAGACAGCACACACATCCACCCTCTGAGCAGTTGGAATTAACCAGTTAAGTTTAAAATCACTGACCTGGCCAGGAATCTGATTCAGACCGTACGCCAGCATGCTAACCATATAGCCATGGAGCCAGACTGATGTGGAGCTTGATTCATTAAGTATGACAAGCTGCTTACAAGTTGTGCTAGAAAATATCCCTTTAAAAAAATCTTAATTAAAGAAAAAGATTGGGTAATTAACTGCAAAGAGCCCTTACAAGACAAGCTTTTTTTAATTTTTGAATAAAGGGTGTGTTCTTTCTTATACCCCTTAAAATTATACACATTACCATTCAGTTACATTAAAAAATATGATTATGAAGTGGAATACTGTGCATAAAAGTTAAACGCAGTGTCAGGTCAGTGTGAAAATTGCAACCAAGAGAAAGAGA
Organism: Anabrus simplex; assembly: GCF_040414725.1. NCBI lineage: Eukaryota > Metazoa > Arthropoda > Insecta > Orthoptera > Tettigoniidae > Anabrus > Anabrus simplex. The sequence continues at coordinate 162,547,304 of NC_090279.1, read as the reverse complement.
AGACATGAAAACGTAGGGACAATCTCCACATCTTCATACACTGTCATCTTTGTATCGTTTCTCTTTTCCTGCCTTTATTAGTCTATCTTCTTATCCTGTACTCCCCACACCAAGATAGATTATAAGTCAAATGGTCCCTCAGTGAATGCTGATGACCACTCTTCCAGTGAAGCTTGTTATGGACTGAGAAGAAGTGGAGATAGAACTAGGATTGAGGATGCGGGAGTATTGTATTGCTCTCCCTTCCTGTGTTTATCTCGTATTTCTTTGCATGAGCCCATCTCTCTTTCATGACTTAACTTTCGTCAATTATTTGTTCCTTTCCATTACTTACACTTTAAGATTTTGTATATTGAAAGATGGCTGGTAAATTATTATTTTTGAGTTTCGTACAAGTATATTCCCAAGTTAATACCATGTAACGCTGAAAATAAATCATGTTTTGCAAATTAACAGGAAACAAGAATATTTCTCAGTGATCTCCCTAGATATGTGCTAGTTACATAATTTTAATGTCCGGCTCATGGCTAAATGGTTAGCGTGCTGGCCTTTGGTCACAGGGGTCCCGGGTTCGATTCCCGGCAGGGTCGGGAATTTTAACCTTAATTGGTTAATTTCGCTGACATGGGGGCTGGGTGTATGTGTCGTCTTCATCATCATTTCATCCTCATCACGACGCGCAGGTCGCCTACGGGAGTCAAATCAAAAGACCTGCATCTGGCGAGCCGAACTTGTCTTCGGACACTCCCGGCACTTAAAGCCATACGCCATTTCATTTCATAATTTTAATACATATTTGAGTCTTTGGGTGCTCCAAATTAAAATGTAAATGCTGTAAAACTGTTTATTTAAATGGTAAATCTGAATTATTGCCAATATAATTACACCTGTTATGTCAGTTTAAATGTTTAACTTAACTATCATGTAGTGTCATGCAATAGTGGTGTCTTGATTAGCGTGGAATCTCATCCGAGCACTCGATTCCACATGACGTCACAAACCTGTATGGCACTCCACAGTAACAGAGTAGTAAGCCATGGTGTTAAATGATTATGATCGAGCAGTAGAATACTAGAAATTCAAAATACTCCGTCATATCATTTTCGTGATAACACTAAAACAGTTCAGTTTTGCAGTTATTGTTTACCTGTTGATATTACTGTTAATGCCTTGAGGGAAATAAATTGAAATTTTATAATAATCACTTTTACATAGTATTCCCCGCCTGTCAACTAAATCCTGCCACCTGGCTTATGAAAATTTCTGGGGAGAGCACTGTTTCTGTTAAATACAACTAACACTGAATCTCAAGAAGATGTGAGGTGTAAATTGCAGATCAATCTTTAAAAACAAATCTACAATATATGCTGTTAGCAGACTGCATGTTACTGTGCACATTCTGTAAATGATTAGAGATATTCATGAATTTACCAGTTTTTCGCTTGCTCTTGTTGAAATACAATTTAAAAAATGTGAATGTATTTAACCTATCCAATTTCATAATAGTGTTGTTCTTGTATTTACTTGTTTAACCAGGTTTTAAAAATATTCTTTATAACATTACAAATGGATACTTAATGCTTGTTATTTTTATCCTGCTTTCAAACAGTGTGATAAAACCAATAGTGAAGAAACCTGAAGAAGTAGCTGAAAAGAGCCATCCGACTCCTAGCAGCGACAGGTCGTCAAAGAGAGAGCCTTCACCTGAGCTAGCCAGAATATCAGCCCTGATAAAAGGCCCGCCGAAACCTAAATCGTCAAGTAAGACCTCGTTACCTAAAGAAGCACACCGTCCTGAGGTAGCATTGCCTCTCTTCTCTCAGCCGGCAGTACTGACATCCAGTACGTCGGCAGTAACCAATGCTTCTTCTAGTTCTGTTCCTTCTGCTCCACCTGCTTTACCATCTGCCTCACCCTCCACCACTAAACCCCTACTTCCTCCTTCCTCGTCCTCATCCTCCTCTCTGGAAAAGGCAGCTGCTTCCAAATTAAAAAAGGCATTAAATACTGTTGCCAAAATTAAGCCCAAACATAATCCTCCTGCGAAGAAGGAGTTTGAAGCTGCCCCTGCTGCTGAACCGGAGGCAGAGCCAGCAGAAAAACAAGTTGCATTCTATTATGTAAGTATAGGTGTACAGCATAATGCTGTGGTGTGCCGACCAGCGAAAGTACTCAGCATTAGTGGGCACTTGCTGATTTTGCCAGTGATGTTTTATTCAGTCAATTTTTAAAGGAATGTCTTTTCATTATTTTTTTTTTTTTTGATAGTAATGTTTCCTTTAAAAATAGGATTTCATTAATACTTTATTCACAGAACAAGAAATATTGATTACTGCCTATAATAATATAAAGGTCACTCAAAAACTAATGCAGTGCATTTCTTTCACAAGGCTAATTTTCATTCTACACCATTATTTTTACAGTTTGCTATATCCTTCAGGCACACAATGGCACTTCTCTATTTGATCTCCATATCTTTCAACTGCCTTACATCACCTCAGAAGGAGCACCTGTACGGTGAAATTCTGGTCTGGTATGTCTTACCCACCGTGCAGCAGCCATCACAAGGTAGCCATTATCTTCCAACCTCTCTCTGTGAAACAAGTCCTTCAGTTTACTGAAAAAATGGCAATTAGAAGGTGCCAAATTAAGGCTCAGAGCTCACATGTTGCAAACCTTTTTCATCCTCAGTTGTTTCCGTATTCTGCACACGCTCCACCAAGTCCCAGATACAAACAATAAATTTCATGACTGTTCCGTGTTGGCTTACAGTTCTAAAATATTAATTCTTAAAACAATTTGTATGTTTTGGTCCATCTTTTCAATACAACTTAGACTAAACATTAAAATTTGAGTGTTAAATTTAGTCATATTTTTAAAAAATCAGGACATGTTTCAACCTTTAACATCTTAAAAACTACACAAGTATATAAAATACTATTTAAAACAGCTATAGCAACAATAGCAACTTATGGGATCCATATGATCTGGGATAAACTTAAAATTAACATCCTGATAACGCTAGAGAAAGTTACAGCTCGTTATATGAAACTAATTCTAGGTATCAGGAAGACGGCACTATCAAGGCTGACCTATGTCTTACTAAAAGAAACTTTCTTCATAGAAGACATCAGAATGCAGATACATTAAGGCCTACGAGAACACATTCCAAATTCTCATAGAAAAACGCAGCTATATCTGGAATGACTTTTATTCAACAGACGCCATAATGACGAATGATTGGAAGCAAGCAAATCATGAGCTTCAACGTGTAATAACACAGTATGCAACACATGGTTTTCATCACAAGTTCTGCCAAAATAAGAGATTTCATCACCTGAATGAAAATTGTGTGTGTGTGTGAATTGGGCAATGAACACTGTGAAAGATATCATGCAAATATCTACAATAAAAGACAAATATCAATAACAAAACTAGGACTAGAGTAATGTAATATAGTGTTTGTATTTTGCACATTGCGCACATTTTTTTGTTAATAAGATATAAAAATACGATACAAAATGATAGTTGAAAACAGGGATGCTTAAAAAGTTACTTAAAAATGCAACTTGAAGTGTCTATCTTAAAATATCTTCTTGATTCAGACTTTGTAAAAGTTGGTAATATCATTATGGAACATTCTCTTCATAAGGTCAGTCCGTATCAGGCTGAGTTGCGGTTGGGGAAACTCCTCTTGTTCATATTTGGTGGGCAGATTTCAATCGTGGAACAGAGTGCTTCTGATAATAATAAAAAATGTCAGCACAGAGCTCTTATGTCAACATTACTGGCAAGTGTGGTTTTTGTTTTATTTGCTTTATGTCGCACCGACACAAATAGGTCTTACGGGGACGATGAGATAGGAAAGGGCTAAGAGTGGGACAGAAGCGGCTGTGGCCTTAATTAAGGTACAGCCCCAGCATTTACCTGGTGTGAAAATGGGAAACCATGGAAAACCATCTTCAGTGCGGCCGACAGTGGGGCTCAAATCCACTATCTTTTGGATGCAAGCTCACGGCTGCGTAACCCTAACCACATAGCCAACTCGCCCAATATTACTGTTAGTTCTTTCTATTTCTGATGGAGTTTGTCGTCCTTCAGCCTCATTGGGTGGACTCTTGTCACGTTGCGTTGAATATATAATAAATTCTTTATATGACTAAATTCAACACTCAGTTTTGTTCTTTAGTCCAAGTTGTATTGAAAAGGTGGACCCGTAAATACAAATTCTTTTTAAGAATTAATATTTGAGAAGTCCCAGTTGGCGTGACCTTTCGGACTTACATGTCTGTTATACATATCCATGTTAAAATCGCTGCACATTTTCAAGTGTTTGTGTGGTCTGTCACTGCAAAGAGACTCTGGAATCTTGGCATGCCTATTGTTACACGTTATAATTCTCATGTTAGGTCCGTATTGAAATGTACGTAAATACAAAGTATGTTACAAGTGTTATTTTTAATATCCACCTATTGAATACAAAGAGATCTAGTAAATTAAGAATTAAATCTTATCATAAAAAGTTACAAGGGACATGTTTTGCCCATATTAAGGGCATCATCAGTCTCAAAACAAACCTGTAAGGTGAATAATCAGGATCCTCATTGTTCTTACAAATCGTAAAAAGAGGATATCAATGTAGGTGTTTGTCTAACATAAAATAATTAGAATGTCCTTGGTTAAAATCGTAGTATCAAGCTGCATGTCACAAGTTCACAAGATTACACTTTCTGGAGCACTGAGTCGTTGCGCCCAAAACCTGTTGAGGGTAGAGCAATAAACAGCTCAGTCTTTATAATGAAATAGAAATGTGTTTTCTTGAATACTGCTATTGGAGAATAAGAAAAAGTAAAGCTGATAGACTGTTAAAGATGTTAATTTCGTATGTTAACGTCAATATACCTTCGATTTTCGCTCCTTCAGGCAAGATAAATACGACTATAGACAGCCAAATAACTTTCCTTGCTCCCACAACTACTTAAGAAGACTGTTATTTTATTGTAACACATTCAACTTTCACTCCTTCAAGCCAGTTAAATATGACTATAGACAGCTGAACAGCTACTTAAGAAGACTGTTGTCTTATGTTAACATAAGAAATTAACATCTTTAACAGTCTATCAGCTTTACTTTTTCTTATCCTCCAATAGGAGTATTCAAGGAAACACATTTGTATTTCATTATAAAGTCTGAGCTGCTTATTGCTCTACTCTCAACCGGTTTTGGGCTCATTGACTCAGCGCTCCGAAAAGTGTAATCTTGTAAACTTGTGACATGCAGCTTGATACTAGATTTTAACCAAGGACATTCTAATCATTTTATGTTAGACAACCACCTACATTGATATCCTCTTTTTTACGATTTGTAAGAACAATCAGGATTCTAATTATTCACCTTACAGGTTTGAGTTTGAGGCTGATGATGCCCTTAGTATGGGCAAAACATGTCCCTTGTAACTTTTTATGATAAGATTTAATTCTTAATTTACTAGATCTCTTTGTATTGAATTGGTGGATATTAAAAATAACACTTGTAGCATACTTTGTATTTATGCCTATTGTTGTCCGACAGTCTCTATCCCTAGAGACTTAACTGTTCTGGGATCGACAGTATAGTCTCCATACACTGGTGTAAACTCCTTGTGAATATTTCCCATGGTCTCATTCTCTACAAAAAGAGGAACTCTGTAACTGTACCTTGCTTTTGACGGACACAAAGTGCAATGGCAAATTTGAACAAACGTTATGATTGCACCTCGCATGGGAACTTGTTGAACTAAATTTGAATACAAGCTGTAAGAGTGATCTTACATACCACACTGATAGGAAAGGTGTAGGAAGCGGGTTTGATCTCGACTAAGTCCAGTGGTATTTCAGGATGTCCAAATATGCCAGCCTCTTGTCTGTAGATATACCGGCGTATGAAATAACTTCTGTGGAACAAAATTTTGGTGATTGGGTATCTGCAAAAACCATATAGTAGTTAGTGAGACATAAAACCAATATTATTATTACTATTATTATTCATAAAGTATGTGGTGGAGTAGCCCCTTGGTGAACTACTGGTGAACTAAGGAATACACAAATCAGTACAATATTAAGACAGCCTTACTTACCACCTAATGTAACCTTTGATTTTTTAACATTTATGGTATTCACTTGAACGGAAGCAAATGCAAGTGCATTGTTATACTGACGAATGTTCCGGAAGTAATTTTTGGTTTTTCTATCATTCTATTCTTAACTGATAATTACAGCATATTATAATGACATAAAACAGGCATCCCAGCAGCCAAAATGTGAAGTGGGCAGCAATGAAGGCGCATATTTTCGTACAGCAGCAGTATTTGCAAATCGCACACTTTGTACAATTTTTTTTAAACTCACTTTTTAAAGAAATGATCGATATTTATGAAATGAGAGTGCAATTCATCACTACTAATTTCTATTCTCTTTCTTTTGAATGCTCTTTTGTCACGATCGGTTACTTGTGAGTGCCGCAAAAGGGATCTATACTACTGAAATAATATATATGATTATTATTAGTATTAGGTGTAGAAAGAAATTGGCCTTGTAAAAATGTGGGTTAGGTTTGGAGTGACCCTTGTACAATAGTTAATTATGTTAACTGTGTTCTCAGGCCCCAAAGAATTGAGGCTGTTACAGTTTCTGTTGAACTTAATATTATATAAACAATACAGAAACAAGGGAGTGAAACGTGCACTAAGCTGCCACCTGTCTTTCTTTAGGGAAAAATGATTGCTTTCTTGAAAGCATTAAAATAATGAATTATAGGGACCAACTGCAATAACTCGACATGTATATCTCTAGCCAGCGTTATTAGTAATCTGGACTAGGGATATGAGTGGGTTTAACACCCTTAAATTGGTCTTCCATCATTCCCTTATTTCACATCAGGCAATTGCTGGGGCCATACCTTAAATAAGGCGATGGTTGATTCCTTCTTAGCCCTAGCTCTTCCCAATCCTGTCATTACTGACAATCTGCCTGACTTAGTGCAAGTTAAAAAACGAATGCTTCACGTGAAGTTAGTGCATTAATCTGAGGCAGAAATACTGCTCAGAGCTCAAGTATTCTGGGCATTAAACCTGAAATCACAGTGGTAGAAACTGTTCTCTAAATCTGCCTGAACAAATTTTAGAAATGATCATCTGTTGACAAGGAGTGGGGGTGGCTGTTTAGACAGGTTTCACTCTATAGGTTATTATAGGTTCTTTTCAACTTAGAAAAGAAAGGCAACTATGACAAAATATTTGTTATTCTGGCCTTAACTAATGCTGACTCTTTCTAAATAGCTGTCACATCTAGAAATAGACATTAAGAGCAGGTAACTCTAAGTTGACTACCCATTAGCCATGCAGTGTGTTCATAATGTTGAAGAATTAATTGCATTTCAGTTCGACCCTTTGTTTATCTTTTTTATTGTTTGGCAGAACAACAAATCTAAGAATTACTAAGAATTCAAAAGGAGTGTGGTACAGAATATATTACAAAAAGAAAACATGGAAGCTTGTTGGGAGAAGTAGATTTTAGAGACTCCTACACTGTTTTTTCTCAAACTTTGTCTTGGAAGTTAAAAACCTTGTACATTACAAATATTATTAATTAATCTAAAAAACTGATATTTCAAAGCTAGTTGGGCTTCAAAGTCTTTATCACAGATTGTTATCCAGTGACTGCAGTTAAGTTAAAACTTAGGGTGCCACATTGATGAGGTCTTCGTATGAGTGGGCAGTCCTTCACAAGGTGTTTCTCAGTCTGTTCCTGAACTCCTCAGTTACAGGTTAGAGAGTTGCAGGCAGAGTCCCCATGTTATACATAAGTGTTGGATCTGGCATGGCCTGCGTCCACAGATTTCTCATTAGATTGAACCCCTGTAGTTTTATAGTAGGGTCTATAATGTCTTAGTGGGTTAATTAGTGCTGAGTTCTAAAACTGGCAACATTTTTCTTTGATGTTGAAGTTGGCTTGTACACTGGATTATAGCTGGCTAGAGGAAAGATCTTTTCAGACGTCCTAAATCGGGAGACATTGCAGACATTTGGGATGGTGAAGTTTCTTCTGTTCACATACCGTCTTCCTGTCATCTGAGCTGTAGTTGCGGGATTTTGCTATTGCTGGTATAGCATTAGCAATTTGTCCATGACGATGCTGGATTAGGGACTCATTGAAATCTTGTTTACATTGAAGTTTGTTTGTGGACAAAAATGATGGAAAAGCCAGAAAATAGTCTTGCAAAACAGTATGGAGTAGTACAATCTTCATTCAATATAGCATTGGCCACAGCCTCATTAAAAAAATATAGTCTGAAAATACGAAGACCTTGCAGTTGTCTGGCATATAATGGAAGTTTGACTGTAAGAATACGAATGGCTCTAAAGTACAGGAAAATTAAATGATGCCTAAGCCCTGTAAATTTTATAATATTCAGGTACATAAAGTATTTTCTCAATGAAGGAGACACCCAGCATTACAGTTCTTTATGGACTTCCCATTTGGTTAAACTGAAACAAGAAATAAAGTGGTTCAACCTATTCAGTACAAGGAAAATGTAAACTTTACATTCTTATTTGATTAAAAACGGGACCGGTTTCAACCACTATTCTGGGTCATCATCAGCCGATTAAATAAAAATATAAAATAATGCATAGGAAAACAAGTAAAGGATAAATCTTCCACTAAAAGCAGTTCAAGAAGCACTATATCACTATGGAGATTAGCACTGCGTGATGCAAGATCCTAAAATCCAGAAGAAGTCGAAGATCGGTCATTTAAATGAAGCAAGGTGCAAGTTCTTGACGAGCAGCGTAACATACTTAATGTCTGGCACTGTGCTTCTAAATGCTAGTGAAACTCGGTAAATAGTTCAGTGATCAGGCCTGGAAATGCTTCTAATTGTAAAAATATATAATACAATTTAATATAATTAGAGTATATATTAATGTTTATAGGATCTTGTATGATAGCATCTTTATAGATGCAGAACAGTTGACATAAAAAACAAGTGTGAGGAGAAAAATGTTAAAAAGCGTAATATTGGAAACAAATTAAAAAACGCATATGCATAGCGTGTTATTTCTTGAAGATAAGAATTCGGATCGTATTTAAGATTCAAATGTAACAACTGCAGCGCCTCATACATTGGACAGACTGGACGCAACTTTAATATCAGATACTCCGAACATAGCAACACTATTAAATATAACAAATTCTCTGCAATAGGACAACATGTACAAGACTCTAAACATAATTTCATCAATATTGAAAAAGACATAAAAATACTTCACGTTATTAACAAAGGCCCCCTCTTCAACACTACTGAAAATTGTTTTATTCACCTTGACCAATACTTCAACCCTAATTTCAATTTAAACAACATTTCTGAAAAACCCAATAATCTGACTTCCTAATTCTTCTTCTCAAAAATGCTAAATTTCTAAACCCAAATTCAATTTTCCATGCCTTACACAGTTCCTACCCACGTTTTCTACCTCCAATAACCCATCCACCTAACCCATTCTAAACTATTCCTCCTTTATCTCCCTATCCTATCCTTTCCTATCTTCTTTTAACTTCCAGTTCTATTAATCTTCTACTAATCCTCCTCATTTATTACCATATCCTATCTTTTCTTTTCATCTTTCCTCTGGGGGGGGAATCCGAATTGAACCGTATACTATAATATCACCTACAGTTCAGATCATTACAACATTCAAATTTAAATTCTACCTTACGCTACCTCAAATACGACCCGAACTCTTATCTTCAAGAAATAACACGCTATGCAAATGCATATGCATTTTTCACTTGTTCCCAATATTGCGCATTTTAACATTTTTCTCCTCACAATTGTTTTTTATGTCAACTGTTCTGCGTCTCTAAAGAATTTATCATACAAGATCCTATGAACATTAATATATACTCTAATTATATTAAATTGTGTTGTATATTTTTGCGCTTAGAAGCATTTGCAGGCTTGATCATTGAACTAATCACCGAGTTTCACTAGCATTTAGAAGCACAGTGCCGGACATTACGTATGTTGTGCTGTTCTTCAAGAACTTGCATCTTCCTTCATTTAAGTGACTTGTCTTCGACTTCTATATAATTTTAGAACTTCAAATTTATTAAATTGTATTATAGTTTCATGCCTAGCAGTATTTGCAGGCTTGTTCACTGAACTATTCACCAATTCTCATAAACATTTTTAAGCACAGTGCCAGACATTAAGTATGTTATGCTGCTCGTCAAGAACTTGCACCTTGCTTCATTTAAATGACTGATCTTCGACTTATTCTGGATTTTAGGATCTTGCATCACGCAGTGCTAATCTCCATAGTGATATCGTGCTTCTTGAACTGCTTTTAGTGAAATACTTATCCTTTACTTATTGTTTTCCTATGCATTGTTTTATATTTTTATTTAATCGGCTGATGATGACCCAGAATAGTGGTCGAAACCAGTCCCGTTTTTAATCAAATAAGAATGTAAAGTTTAAATTTCTAATTTTCCGTGTATTGAATAGGTTGAACCACTTTATTTCTTGTTTCAATTTAATTGTGATTCAGTTCAATACGGAACATTATGACATTTTTATCTTTAAATTCCCATTTGGTTCTCATAGAGTTGTATAGTGTTGGCCTCCATATCCCCAGGTCACAGATTCAAAGCTAGCCGAGGTAATAGGAATTTTAAAGGACAGAAAAAAGTCCATTCGACCCTCCATGTCGTACAGTCTTTATCTAAGCGTTAGTACCAGTAGTGCTGGGATCAGTTTTTGTATCTTGGAACTCCATTTTACTCAATCAAATGTGTCATTTAATATCAAATGGAGAAGCTTCACGTCAGTGTTATTGGTGTCCTGCAATTACTGTTGGGGTCTGCCTGTCGAGCGATGTTCATCACCATGTAGATTGTAAGCACCATTATCTATGGTATTTGGTCCAGCATGCCATGACCATACCACTGAAGACATTTCTTAAACATTTCCTCGTTAATTGGGACAATGTCAATTTTCCGTCTGATCACAGCATCGGCCCATTGATCACCGAACCATATGCACTTTTGTGATGCGTAACTTGTTCTCTCCGTTATTGGTTATTGGCCAGATAGATGTGACACATTTGGTGTTCAGCTGACAAAATTAATTGAAACTCAGCTCTAGATTACCCAACATAGATCGAGTTTGCTTGGCCATCTGGTTGAGGAAAGTGGAACATCAAAATTGATATTCAGGAAGCCTAATTTGCATCAAATTGAAATGCCTGTCACCGGGCGAGTTGGCCGTGCGTGTAGAGGCGCGCGGCTGTGAGCTTGCATCCGGGAGATAGTAGGTTCGAATCCCACTATCGGCAGCCCTGAAGATGGTTTTCCGTGGTTTCCCATTTTCACACCAGGCAAATGCTGGGGCTGTACCTTAATTAAGGCCACGGCCGCTTCCTTCCAACTCCTAGGCCTTTCCTATCCCTTCGTCGCCATAAGACCTATCTGTGTCGGTGCGACGTAAAGCCCCTAGCAAAAAAAAAAAAAGTGCCTGTCTCCAGTAGTTGAGGCCTTACACTCATTATTCTTCTTCATATCTTGTGATGCAATGTATTTCTCTGCAATTCTCCCTTGGAACCGTAAGCCAACATGTGACTGAGGTTTTCTCAGAGTGGCTCAGGCAGGATGAAGGGGTGCCTTGCGTAAGAAAGTGGAAACAATGGCAGATTTATTTGGGTCATTGTGATTAGCTGGCTTTCAGGAATTTATAAGTCGGGGTTTAGTATAGTGTATCTCCATTTACATTGCAACATATTGTCACTGAGGAGAAATTTTGTTCCTCTACTTGATTAGAGAAAGAAAATAGTTTTCACAGCAGTAAGGTTGGAATTCTCTTGATTCCTGGTTGCTTCCAAGCTGAAATATATGGGGTTACTGCAGCTTTATTATAAAATATTATGGAAGTTGCTTACTCTTATTCTTGTCAAATAAGTTAACAAAAACAGCTTTAATTGATTTCTTGTGAAGTTTTCTTAAAATGTGCAGTTTTACTTTCTGCATAATAGACATCACTGGTCATTAAATGTGGCTAAAGGAACTCTTGTCAACTTAGTTTTACTTGAAATTGAGTTGGTCTTACCATCGTCTAATTATTTTATTTATTTACATACCTATAACAGATCCGAGTCTCCAATTACAGTAAGTATTACAATGTGAAATTAACATGTAATCATGAATTCAGTAACACCAAGAGTACAAAATACTCTTCAAATCAATTAATAAGAAACAAGAACAGGAATTAAAGAAATACATAGGAATTATCTAGAACATGCTCAGGAATACGAAATTAACATTCTCAAAGTTTGGAAACTTGAATTTGTTAGTAATTCACTTAACTTATTCACAGTATTTACTTGAAAATAAAACAGACTTCTTAAAATATAATTTTCAAGTTCACAGGTACCAATACGTCTAAAAAGAGTAATGAATGCGTTAGGAATTTACGGTAGATAGTTCCTTTTCTTTGTCGCTTTAAGTTTCTCTCTTTGATCTCTCGAGTAACGAACCAATATAGATATTGATTCCCATAGGGAACCTGATATTTGTCCCGAATGAGTAAATTTATAATACCAATATAGTTGGTCCGTTATTGGACATTATAAATTTTCGAGCTAACTCATCCCTGGTTACCAGCATTTCGCCCCAGTGTGCTAAGTTGGTACTTAACACACCCACCAAGACGCATGGCTAGTGCATATCATGGAGGCCACTGCGTAGGCTACTTGGAGCCACCGGCAGTGCCATTGCACTATGAGGGACTTTGTCTACGCAGTGGCTTCCACGGTATGCACTAGCCTTGCGTTAGATGAGCCCAACTTAGCACACTGGGGCGAAACACTGGCAACCAGGAATGAGTTAGCTGCAAAATTTATAATGTCCAATAACGGACCAACTATATTGGTAACGAACCAATAATAATGGCAGAAGAGCTGGTATGTGGTTAAAATGGTAAATGTAGCTCACATTCTTTGGGGGTGTGCCTGAAAAGAGCTGCACCAACTCCGGATGAGGATACGAGTTAAATAAGGGCCGTATTTTTTGGTAACAGCAATAATTGCTAAATTTTTCACATCATCTTTCCTGTCAATGTATGGGCTTCTGGGTACTTTACCATATTTTAGCAAAATCATCATCTTCTTCTTAGCATTTGATCCACAATGGAGCAGGGTCTGCTGTTTACAAGCCAATCTCCACTTGGTTCTATTACGCACATCATTTACAAGACATAGCACATGTCTTCTTGAAGGCAATCAGAATGAACCTGTAAAATATTGCAAAATCTGATTTATTGTGCAAATGACAATTTCTCTCCATAAGAGCCAATTGCTGAAATGATGACTGGCTAGCCTTAGACACTGTCTGCCTAATTGACGTCTGAGTAACACACTATGTTCAGCCAGTGTTTAGCAAGACTTCGTTCAGGTTTTGTTACTGGTTCAAAATTGGAAGGAGGGGATGCATGATTAGCTCAGTGGCTTAGTTACTGGCTTTCCCACCCGGAAGGTTGAGGTTCGAATCTTGGTCAATCCTGGGTTGAGATTTTCATCTCAAAAATATTGTGATGTCAGGAAGGGCATCTGGTCTTAAACCCCCAGTTAAAACCAAAATGAGCCTAGGTGGCTCCAGTGACTCCAGAAATAAATGATAGAAGCTGAGGAAGAGTGGTTCAAAAATGGAAATAGAGGTACCTTCCATGTTGCTCTTTGCCTGTAACAACCAATGAAATTCATCAGTGCATGCACCGCATGTTAGTCAGCTGTTGTGTGTCTTGCATAGTACGTGATATGGCTATACATGAACATAACTTGGCCACAGATGACATCGCTTTCTGTCGACATGAAATCTTATAATATCAAGAGTAAAGTGACACTCCACCGTATGAGGAAGTGTAGCTTTGATTATAGTGTTGTCGTTACGGTGTATATAGTCTAAATAGCATCAGTAACCGTACTCTGTAACCAAGTATACTGGCTGCTTAGTACAAGCAGAGTAGATGTACAGTTGCATTGTGGAGATTGTAGATTCGAACCCCACCATCTGCAACCCTGATGTTATCCACAGTTACCCTATTTTGACACCAGGCAGATATTGGAGCCGTTATTAAGGCCACGGCCATTTCTTTCCCAGTCCTTCTCTATTCTTATCTATTTATTGGAAATCTATCTGAGTTAGTGCGATGATAATCTGCAAAAAAACCACACACACAACCTATTTTGCAGTTTCACTCTTATGTGTACTTATTTGGCAGTAAATAGAAAATACAGTAATAGAAACCCTTCTCTTTGATGTATGTGACAACCCTCTGACAATTGAGAATGGATATAGTTGGCGGAATGTATTATTCCATGGACATTATCCGAAGAAAAATAAAATGTATCGGTTGCCCAAGAATTGTAGTCGGGTATTTAACTTAGGACTTCCATCGTGCTCAAGAAAGAGTCTCTTATATTAGACTATCTTTTGAAAAGTGAAATTTCATTTGAAACTGCACTTCCCCATTCATTTCAAATGAAATGCTACAATCTCTTATGGGACGAGCTACAGGAGGCCGTCGGGCTTACCTTTCTCTCTGGAATGACAGATCCCACTTGGAATAATTGTACAAATTTTCATCAAATTCCACCTTGTGGTTCAAACATGATGTCAGTTCGGTAGGCAGACAGACAGATGCCGTTTCATTTTTATATATAGAGATGTTGGAAACAAAACCTCTACACAGACCGATGTACAGTACTTTCTCCACGGTCAACAAGACCATGGTTGATACTTTGGAGACAAGTAATTCGAAATGTAAAGAAGTATGTATGAATTCATATTATAAGGCACACTCTCCTAACTTCATTTTGAGGTATCTGTGATTTATATCTTTATTTTTAATTAGCTACTATTATTCTTATAACATTTTATTTTTTGGTTGTTCTGAGATTTAATACCTACGATACATTATGCGAGTTCTCTTTTAAACCCCTTATTCACGAAATTAGGTAAATTTACCCCACGTTATGAGAAAGATTTCACAAGAAACATCAACCAGTAGGACAATTTATTTCACATAATACCCACTGAAATAGCGTCAGTTTTAACACTAAAATTAACTATTTAATTTCACTAACACATAAGGCCACTACAAGAAATGTCAATGAAGTCAGTACTTCATAAGGGAAAATCTAACATGGTGTGCCAAAATACTGGTATCCATGTTGCAACTGTGTGAGAATACAAAAGGCGGAGGTAAGACCATCTCAAATGTTTAAGATAGTCTTAGTGGTTAAGTATAATATACTCAAGTCAAATATTTATTCATAGGAAATAATGGAAAGTAGCAACTTACTAGGTAAGCACACATAGACAGATCACACACAGAAGTTAAACACTTTTGACTGCACCCTTCATTAGTGCAGGGTAGAATAAGAAACTTTTGAAGAACATTTTTGAACTTTTGTGTGGTTCTTTCATTTATACTCTACCTGCATGTTGACCTGTTAAGACACTGCTCTTCATTTATTTTTTATGAGTATGTATTTTATTCTTGTTAAGTTAAATATTAGGAGGAAAGTAATTGCCATCAAGTATGTGATCAATGCAGGGAACATAACAGAAATTTCTCAGGGTTTTTTTTGAGGATGAACTGAAGAGAAAGTTGATATGCATATAAAAGTTAGAAGTCAACATTAGTAGTGGAGTTATTTAGTTTTCCTTTCTAGTATTGCAGGTTTGATCCTGACATGTGTTTAAATGCAGCAATTCTATACCAGTAATTTGCGGTATATTAAACAAATTTTTGACACCATTGTGTCTCGTAGTAAACAGTAAAGTAATATGTGATGCGGGAGGATATTTGTTATTACTTATTGCTTAAAAACAGCAAGTTGCTGCAAGGAAGAAGAGTGCCAGTACAATAAGTGTGAGTGCATATTTGGAAGTATTATTGTTCATAAACCCTTTAGAAACTGGTAATTTTAATGGTTTGTGTTTGTAGCATCACCGGCGCACGTATGTAAGTACTCCTGCAGGACAAAATTCTGGTACCTTCCTCTTCAAAAACCTTAAAAGTAGTTAATGGGACATAAATATAGAGGAATGGTAGAGGAAATGGGGAGAATGGTAAATAAATTGCTGTCATAAAACAGTAATTGTGGTTAAAATTTGCTCAGAAATGGTGAAATATAGTGGTAATATAAGGGTAAAATGGTTCCCAAAAGTTCTGTATATACACGAATAGTCTCTGCATATTTTTTTCGAAATTTGGCAGGGACCGTTGGGATGCATGTATTATTTATGCCGTGTTTGGTACAGTGCTTGTGATGTACAGAAATCTGGAAGTTGGCATCCATCCACTTTGCTTGCGAATCTATTCCTGCCCCAAGTGAGAAGTGTGCCACATACTTATTGCGTTGTCGGTTTAGGTAGTAACGTGTTTGGGATGGCTGGTGTGAGTTCTCGTTCTAGGTCGTTCACAGCTAAAGAAAAGCTCTGCATTATTAAAGAGGCAGAGCAAATGGGTAATTGCAATGTGGACAAAAGTTGCAATGCGTGATTGGAAGAAAAATAAAGCTCCTCTTGAACATTCAAATGGTAACCACTGGGCATTTCGAGGACAAAAGGCAGTGTTTGCAGATATCTAATACAGCATATATGAATACATGACTGAAAAGAGAGAGTTTGGATTTGTGAACCTGAATAGAAATATCTGTTGAAAGCTATAACAATAGCAAGAGAGTTAAAAATTATGTTTTTCAGGGCTAGCCATGGATGGCTGACACTCGTTTTTTAACGAGATTACATCCATTTTCATAGAAAAACTAGCTTTACATCTCCCAGCCAATTATACAGAAGAGATTATGAATTTCCATAGATTTGATATCAGTTTGCACCAGAAAAATTTATATTTATTCTTGCGAACTGTTAATACAAATCAGCCATCAGTACATTTTGAAGATTACAACGCAATGAGGTGTTTCATAATTTTGTGTATTGTGATATGGTAATTAGAGTTTTCAGTATAAATATTTAACAAAGCTATAAAAATACCAGTAAAAGATAACTGTTTTTTTTCTTCAAAATTTCCCTTCATAAATTTAGCTGTGTGGATTATTCATGTGTATACAGTAATAGAATTGTAATGGAATTGGAAAAAAAAGCAGTAATTGCACCAGTCTTCAAACAAGGAAATAGAATTGCTACACGTATCAATGAATCTGTGATCAGTATACTGGGCAGTGTACTTAAATGTTATGCCTCTTTAAATAACAAGCAGTGAATGTAGTATTTTGCTTCAGAATTTCATGAAATTCATTACCAGGAACATCTTGAAAATGAGTGTTTAAAATGACGGTGTCTTTGATCTTGACGAGATACTTGGTTGTTTAATAAAAGAATTAACTTAGTAGTTAAGATTTGTTGCCAACAGAGTGACACACAATTGAAATTTCGGATTTTAGATGTTTTGAATATTACTTTTATCTCCGATGCAGGCAGGAAAAAAGAAAAGAAAAATGAGACAGTTATATTTTTCTTAGGACAACAGGACAAACACTAAATGAAGGGACAATCCTGTTAAAAATGGGACATCTGTTCACCCCACATTAGATAGCACTGTTAAGTAAGGAATAGGATACAGAGAGCATTCACTGTTGAATTCAAAACATATTCTGTTAAAGAGAAATACCCCAGAAAGCAAAGGTATAAATATCGCACCTACTTTGTACTAGTTCTCATATTGTCTGAGACATGTACTCAATAGATAGCAGCAGAATTTAAGCAATGGAAGTGAGACTTAACAGGACTGTGAATCATTACCAGTAAAGATCAGATCACAAGTGAAGTTCAAAAGGAAAGAATTCAGCATCAAGCTTCTTGTTACCAATCTTCAGTGGTACAGGTGAGTCATAAAAATGGACAATATGAGTGCAGCAAGGAATTACTTGGACCTTAAAGTGGAAGGACAGAGTCCCTCGGGAAGGCCAAAAAGTCATGGATAGATACTGTACAATCAGAGATTTTTTTTTCAACATCCATGAACAAAAATTGTAAGAAAAGTTTGTAAGAAATGGTGAGTGCTTCTTTACCATACTCTGGTTACTACGATGACCAGACGAGGGTTTACAGTTCAAAGCAGTCACATAAATCTTGCCCTTATTACTCATAGGCTATGTGGAACATTTACTGAAAGACAAAAAGTAATATTGTAGAGTGGAATTCAGTTGAGTAAAAATGTACAAAGAAGTTTGCCTTATGCTGGTGACTTCACTCTAATGGCAGTCTGTGTTTAAAAATTGCAGTAGGAGCATGTAAAGAGACAATGAGTATAATACAAAAATCTGGATTTCCAAGACTAAATTGATACTGTATCAGTTGAAAAGAAACCTGTAGGAATTGAATCCCAGGTAGGGAATTTTAAATTGGAACAGATGGACCATTTTGAGTGGGATGTGTTTTCTCTCAGGATGTGAAAGGTTGAGAGAAATTACTGCTAGGTAAGTGCGGCAAAGTTAATATAGTATGTTATAATTTTTTTGAATTCTCTATGAAGAAAATGCATGAATATAGAGAATTATTACTGGTACCAACTACTAGCTAGGAGGAATCGCAAGAGAATATTTGTAAAGGGGCATTATTGCTGTCAGTTCCTAGTAGTGAAACCAAACCTCTTGTTTTTACTACTGAGCGAGTTTAACAGAGTCAGCGCGTATTGACTTACGGAGGGTCTCTTTTTAAGCCCATATGAATGACACTCGGGAGAAGTTGTGCATCATCACTGGCTTGTCACCAAGGTAGTTATGATTCAAATCCCATCCAGTGTATATGTGATTTTTAAAACGAAAAGTGGCGTCTGTGCGATTCGGATTCCATGTGAAACTAGAGATCCCACGGCTTTGATCATGATATCAGCAGTCTTAGTGATGCATTGGTTTTTATTAATGTATGTTTATATTTAAAAGTATGCCAAGTGCAAGATGTATCTTTCTAATTTGGTCTGTCTGATGTGTTCCCTGTATTTCTGTGGCTTGGTTCTAAAAGGGCCAATGTAATTTTTTATCGAAATTGAGATATTAACAGATACAAACGCGTTTTATCCTGGCTTGCAACATGTTAAAAGGGCCAATGTCTCTGTTAAGTACTAAACGAACAGTTAAAGTTTAATTAAATAAGCCCTTGCCAATAATGTTAGATTACCAATAAAGATTAGAGACCTGGCAATTTTTAAAGAATACTATAGAAAAGATTAGCGTTTAATAAGGTGACTTCCACAAAGAAAGTATAAAGTTATTTAAAGTTAGTTGTTGAAAAAAATAATTGGAAAACTATAAGCAAAACTTCAAATGCTCATAGCTCAAAAACAGGTTTTTTTGACATTGGCCCTTTTAGAAACAAGCCACAGATTTGTCATATCTTTGCTGTGCTAATTACTTTCTGTGATTTTTCTCTCTCACACTTTGTGATATACATTATATAGCTGAAGCAAGGCTGCGACAGAAGTTGACAAGTCACTTTTTCTGCTACCTACTTGAATCAGATACATGTTAAGATTAGAGTTAAATGCTGCTTGAATTCAGTTAATATTAGTACTACTCTCAAGGAAAGATTCATCCAGTGCCAGAGTGTGGAGTGAACACTATTTACAGTTAAAAATATTTGGACAAAGCTGTAATATCTTGTCCTTATTACTCAAGTCAACATGGATCATTTACTGAAAGACGAAAAATTGTAAAGGGGAATTCAGTTGAGTGAAAATATCACTTACGGTGATGACCAGACATGATGAATTTCTTGTTTGATTGGAGTTGGGTTGAGTAACTCAGATGGTAGAGCTCTGTTCTTCTGAGCCCACATTAGCAGGTTTAATCCTGGCTCAGTCTGGTACCTCATCCTCGTTGGGGTAGATTTGAGACAGTATCCAGCACCTCATTATTATTAGTTTTACCCATATTCTATTCTGGTAGTGTATCAAACGGGTAATAATTATAATATAATAATCCCGCTCTAGAAAGCCAAGAATAAAGGCTGAAAGGATCTGTTGTGCTGACCATACAACACCTCATCATCTGCAGGCCTTCAGGCTGAGCAGTGGTTGCTTGGTAGGCCCATCGCCCTTTGGGGCTGTTATGCTATGGGGTTTGGGTTTGGTTTATAATATAATAATAGAGAAACTCTGGAATCAGAAGTAACAAGTAGGATAGATTAAGGAAATTGGAGATGATATGGAAGAACTAGAAATAACTGGACAATTTGCGAAATAAAATGTAAAATGTAAAGAAACATAAAAAATAATATTTAAACCCAAAAAATACAAATGACATACAATGAAGAGGATATTTACAGATGAGAAAAAACAGAAAAGATAAGAACGAATGAAAAGCTACTGGGCAATTCGGAAAGAAAACCTATCGAAGATGACTAGAAAATTATTGACCGAAGTGGTCTTATGAGACCATAAAAGCTGAACAACAATAATAATACTGATGATGGTCTTTGTAGCATCTCAGCTGCCAGGCGATGGATAGCACTCTTTATTTTTTTTCCTGGTTTTGTAAGAAAATTTTTCATGGCTGGGGAAGTTCCTGATAGTTTTGTTTGTAATTCTAGGGTGAAAGAACCCATTTTTTTAATCATATCTCAGCCTATCTCTTCCATTCTTTTGTTTTATAATTATAACTTGTCTCTAAATCAGCAGTGCACAAGACTTGTGTCCATCACACGCTGTATCATCCCAGGAGCAAAACTACGTCTGGCCAACACTCCGGTTATCCCCACTTCTGTAATATTTGCTGAAAGTGTGGGGGAAAAATAGGTGTGTTTTGGTAGTCGTGGCAGGTCGGGGCATATGGAAGATGTGTTTGTGGTGAAATCGGACTGATTAAGCAAAATCCTTGTTCACAGCCTTCGTAATCCAACATAACGTGATGACAGAAATATTACTATGTATTGTACAATAACAGTACTTTGCGTGCAGGCACTTGCATTCACTCTTTTCAGTAAAAGAGAGAATGCTGTGACCTGAGATGGGATGGGGTTTTTAAAATTATGTTTGGCTTGTACATTGTGTTCTGTGTTAGAAATAGGGTTAGTGATTCAGTCTACAGCATGGAGTTGCACAAATTAAAGTCTGTTAAATTTGCACAGTACTGGGATTTGGTCATTTTCATAACAGAAAAAGAAAATGTTTGAATATATAAATGGTGCAGTACATTGAAAGAACTTTAGAAACTTGTCTTTGCAGTCAAGGATATTGCTGTTTTGGAATATCAGTCGAAATTGTTCGCATTTCAGGATTGCAAAAATATATCCTTGAGCCAGTTGTTGCACTGGAGATCTATCAGCTTGAGCTGAAAGTAACAGGGAATATTCTTGACCAAAAGTGGAAAGGTCTGATGAATGAATGTAATTCAGTTTTGAGCCCTTTGCATTCTTGAAACCTCTTCGAAAACAGATAGGCTGGCAAGATAACATTTGCCTCCTCCTCTCCCCTTGACACCACCCCACCTCTTTGCTCAGAGCGCAGGACAGGAATACATGCGGTGTGCTGTTTGGCAAGGCTTACAAAAAACAAGTTTTAAAATTCAAGAAGTAATTGCAGATTTTATAAAAGAAGTACGAACTGTATTTTGTCATTTAAAGAGCTAGTTAATTGTCTGCCTGAAGTTCAGAAACTGGTTAGATCGTCAAACAGCACTTCTAAAGGTTATGTGGGTATAGGGAAGCCGCAAAAATTGGTGGTGGGGCTGTAATAAGGCCTACAATGCATAACAAGAAATGAGGTAATTTGCCATTGTTTTCGATATTGGGTCAGAAAGTGTTATTGTAGCATGACTGGCCCAAGCGATAACATCCAGACTTGCTAGTAGTTTGCGGATTGTCATTACTTGGTACCACCCATACATCAGCAGCTTCCATACTGCCACAGCCGTTGACGGGACTGTGACTTCATTGCAGACTACATTTTGTTCTGATCTGTGCCAAGGGACAGATCAGAAAAAAAATATTGAAATTATTATTTAGCAGCATTTAATTCTACTCTTTGTTTTAATTTAAAATGGTAAGTATTGGTTTTAAGTGAGTGCCTGGACGTAAGTGTTTGTTTGCGGATGAGTGTCTCTGAAAAGTGAAGCAAGAGTGGATTTCAGGTTATTGTGACTTAATGGAACAGTGTGAGCATGTGTGTGTGAAGCAGTGAAGCCCCATTTTCCTATTATTCCTTCCTTTCTCCTCCACTTCTAATTTTTTTTAACATTTGTATCAAATTTCTTCTCTCAGACCTACACGGAGAAGGTTAACCCCTTCCATCAACTGTTTTTTGTAGGGTTGTTGTATATCTGTTCACTTCTTGGTGTGAGCACGTGCACATTACTGGAGAACATTTGGAGAAAACTGAGATAGGTTCAAGGGATTGTAAGTAAATGTCTGTAGGACTCATTCGAGTTAAGGAAAGAAATGGAGAAATCGTGGCTGGTAGCACATGTTTGAAAGAAGAGCATCACACTGGTCCAAAAGTATCAGTACAATCTTCTGTGAAATAACTTTCTTGTTGTTGTGCAAACTGATTGTGAGAGAAGGAAGAGAGTAAAATATGATTGTATGGTCGGGTGCTTCCCTGGACTTGAACACTAATTAACATCTTGTCAGGAATTCCTTGAGATGGGAGGGTGGAGAAACTGGCAGAACACATTTCAGTTAAGTTGATGTGGGTGTTTGGACATCAAGGAATGAAAGGCAATGGAAGGACTGGTGGGTTAGCCAGAGAAAACTCTCAGAGCTTATTCATATGACTTGGATCTGTATTTGGTTGACCAAGTAAGTTTGAACACCACTATCGGTAGCCCTGAAGATGGTTGTCCCATTGTCATGTCAGGCAATTGCTGGGACTTTGCCTTAGTTAAGGATATGGCCATTACCTTCCCTTCCTTTTGTTGTCAAAAAAGTTCTGTGTGTTAGTGCAATATTAAACCCTTAGCAGGAAAAAAATATATATATTATTTGTTCTTTCTTATGGACCAATTAAAGCAAGTGTTAAAGAATGAGTGATTGAACAGTGATTTAAAAAAATACTGTAAAGATCATACAAAATATCCAAATACAAGTAGGCCTAATAAACTACTTCATATAAGCAGAAGAAGTGTCAGCTGATCTGCTTGCTGATTGGTCATTGTGGACTAAGGGGACATCTGTACAAGTTGGGAATTGCCTATGTTAGAAGATGAAATGGCTAACCCCATTCGTTGTGAATGTAAACGAGTAAAGGCTTAACACACACAAGTAAGTCTCTAATGTCACTGTTTTCACAGCATTTATCACTTACTGTGGAGTTTTACAATGAAACGGGAGGGGGGAAGAGAGAGAGAGCATAATAGACATAATTCGTCGTTGTGACCTTTCTCTTGTAATTTTATTATGAGGCATAGATGGCAGACCTAACGATTTGAAATATATGCATAGGTGGTATTGATCATAGTTTTCAGGAGAAATGCAGTGAGCAAGAAATCTAAACAAGAGGAAGATATTCAACCCCCTCCCCCCCACCACCACCACCACCAAAAAAAAACTACAGGTCACAGAGGATATGAAAATAGTGTCCCAAGGCCTTACAAACTTATCACTTTCAGGGTTAAAAGATGACCGGAGTTGACAAAGAGAGTTCAGAAAGTAAGGAGCATTGTTCGAATAAGGGGAAGCAGTGTTGGACTCGGCTACGGGTCCCGCATTCACCAGCTCGCTCTTCCAAGATGGAAACTCGTGGAGATTACCCTATTTAGAACATGTTTGCCCTGTTGGTGTCAGCTCGAAAGACTTGCATTTTGTTATCCAAGATTAATAACGCTTATTTTCCAATCCTGGATTCATATTTGCGTTCCATAGAACCACATTGCTCCGTCAAATTCCACCCTCTCAACCTGATTTCATACTACGTATAGAAATACTGGTTGGCATTATATTCCTGTTATATTGATAGTTACTTTAATTTTTTCACATAGAAAAAATGATGCCCATTATATTTTCCTAAAATAAAAAGGTAGCTTTCCCATCTTTAAAACATTCATAAGAAATTCACTTGATTTTGAGGCCTTGATACTATTACATTACAGCTTATCTACAGAGTAAACTGTTGTTACATTCTGTCGTAATCTCAAAGCAAGTCTTTTTGATCGTGTATATATTTCTGTACATTTTAATGTATATATCATTTTTAATAATTGGGGGTGGTAGTTATTAACATTTTGAAATCATGATTTTTTACTCATGACATTTTGTAGCTATTTATAACATTTACAAAAAATGGAAATTCAGTTAATGCTGATAAATTGGTAATGTCTTTTAATAATATTAATTTTAAATTAAAATTGCATCTGCATGTTGTTAATATTAAAATATATAAATGGTAATAAAACATTTATTAAGTTACACAGGCTAAAACATAGCATACAAAAAAAGCACATTTTTATACACCAAATCAGAATAATAAAAGTAAATTTTCTTCAACATACCTCAGCTAATTTAAGGGTGGCTTTAGCCACCCAGGCTCATTTTGGTTTTGACCAGAGGGTTTAAGGATGGAGGCCCTTGTTAACACCATGTGACTTTTGAGATGAAAATCGCATCCCAGGATTGACTGGAATTCAGAGCGCAGCCTTCTGAATGAGAAGCCAACAACAGCTAAACTGCTAAGCAATTCACACCCCCAATAAAAATAAAAACAATAAAATGAAATCAAAGAAACCTGAATATTTTGTTCTATCATTTGTGTTCTGCTGTCACTTACAATGAAATTGTATTTACTTAAATCTTTCAACATCTCCACTCTTTTTAGGACCCCAGATACCTTGCAGAGATGCTTGGGTAAACTCAGAGTATGTGATCGAAACAGACTTTCAATGTATTAGGTCGTGTTACGTACATGTAGTACGTGTTGAAGAGATGCCAAGTACAGAACAAAAATCGGGAGGTTGTGGGTTCGGATCCCACTGGTGTCCGGCTGGCCATTTTTGTTCTATACTTAACATCTCTTCAACACGTACTACATGTACGTAACACGACCTGAAACGTTGAAAGTTTGTTTCGATTACAATGCGGTCGTGAAAATTCAATATTCATTGACATGCCCCACAACGGGCGACTTAAACGCACTCTACAGTGTGCTAGCAACAGTGCCAGACCTGTAGCTCAGACCCTTTCAAACAGAACAAACATGGCCTAGGCCACCATAGCTCAATTGGTAGAGCAACCGACGCAAAATCGGGAGGTTGTGGGTTCGGATCCCACTGGTGTCCGGCTGGCCATTTTTGTTCTGTACTTAACATCTCTTCAACACGTACTACATGTACGTAACACGACCTAATACGTTGAAAGTCTGTTTCGATTACAATGCGGTCGTGAAAATTCAATATTCATTGACATGCCCCACAATGGGCGACTTAAACGCACTCTGCAGTGTGCTAGCAGCAGTGCCAGACCTGTAGCTCAGACCCTTTCAAACAGAACAAACATGGCCTAGGCCACCATAGCTCAATTGGTAGAGCAACCGACGTGAAATCGGGAGGTTGTGGGTTCGGATCCCACTGGTGTCCGGCTGGCCATTTTTGTTCTGTACTTAACATCTCTTCGACACATACTACATGTACGTAACACAACCTAATGTGTTGAAAGTCTGTTTCGATTACAATGCGGTCGTGAAAATTCAATATTCAGAGTATGTGAGTTTGACAGCCAACAGCTGTTTCCAGAAGAAAGATTAAAAATATATATAAATGAAGATTTATTTGGAAAAAGTAATCCTTTTTGCATTTATATCACATTTTAGTGAAAATCCACAGCCTGTTTCCGGTCATTCGATTGGGTCAGGAATGGAATGAATGAAGCCCCCATCTAGTGGCGAAGATAGGAATTGTCCCTGGTGCCGAAGCCTGTCGCACTCCTCTGGGGCAATGGTTAATGAATGACAGATGGAATGAAATGATATTGGAGTATGTTGCTGGAATGAAAAATGAGAGAGAAAAACTGGAGTACCCGGAGAAAAACCTGTCCTGGCTCTGCTTTGTCCAGCATAAATCTCACATGGAGTGACGGGGATTTGTACCGTGGAACCCAGCGGCGAGAGGCCGGCGTGCTGTCGTCACATTTTAGTGTCAATTTTTAATTTTCATTGAATTTCACAGTGCACAGTGCATTTGAAACTCATTATAAGGTAGGTTAGGAGTCTTGAAGAATCAGCATCATCATAAAGCCCCAGCAAGCCGGGTGCAGTTGTGTATAAGCCTCCTCCAGTTTGTCCTGTCCATCCCCAGATGTTGTTCATAAATGCGACACCAGTTTACATCTCTGATTTCAAGATCCTTGAAAATCTGCTTCTCCCAAACATCACAAGGTCTTCCTCTTGGTCTCTTTCCAGGAACACTGCGGTCAAAGTATGCTCGAGGAGTCCTTTGGGGATACATTCTTTTCATGTGACCATACCATTGCAGTCTCTTCATTTTGAGGCTCTCCAGCAAGCTGCTTTTCAATCCGAGCTCTTGTCCGATATCTACATTTCTTATTTTCTCAATTTTTGTTTTTTGTAGACAAGAATGGGGGAAGTTCAATTCTGTTGATCTCTTTGTTGATCCAATAATTGTTGTTGCTTCCAGATCATACATCAATATAGGTACTAGATACATTTTGTTCAAGCTGATCTTGGAAATGAACAGAAATGTTTCATCCCAAAGTATTTGACGTACAGCATGATAGAATGTGGAAGCTTTCTGTATTCTGTTGCTAATCTCTTGGTGTATGGTATTGTCTGAGGACAGAACATTACCTAAGTACTGGAAGTTGTCTGCAATATCCATCTCCCATCTCCAATTCTTAGATGAACAATTGGGGAGTTTCTACTCAACCAACTGTCTTGGTTTTGCTAATTTTAAGACCTAAGGTTGTGAAAGCTTCATGCCAAAGGTCTAGTCTAGCTTATACGTCTGCTTCCGTCTCGCCCCATACCATTACATCATCAGCAAATTTTAACTTTTAACTGCTTTTAAAACTTCATCTATTATGATTATGAAGAAGAGTAGTGAAAGACAACTTCCTTGCTGGACTCCACCAATCTGACCTTCCATCCCAGACCTGGACGCAACTCTTGATTTCGTCATATAATCATTGTACTCGTGCTTATGATGTCATCGCGCATTTTCTCATGTCTCAAACATTTCCATATATGCCTGCGTGGTTCATGGTCATATGCTTTCTCGATGTCCAGAAAAACGGTTATAAGTGTTTTACCTTTCTCCCAATACTCATAGAGCATTCCAGTGGCGTAGTTGATCTATGAAGTCTAAATCCATGTTGTTCCTCCTCAAGTGTAGGTTCAGCATATTTTCTAATTCTGCTTTCAAGGATGGATTTGTAGGTTTTGAGGCCATGTGACAGAGTTATACTTCTGTAGTTTGTACCTATCACCTTTCTTTAACAATGGTAAGATGACTGACTGCTTCCAGTCATTGGGTATTACATTCTCTTTCCAAATTTTATTCAGTACTCTATACAACCACTGTTATCCAACCTCTCAAAGTACTTTGATCATTTCAACATTAAATTAATCTGATCCAGTTGACTTCTTGTTATTCAGTTTAGATACTGCTGTCTCCACTTCCAACCATGTCATACTATTGGTATTTGTGTTGCCAAAATCATAAGGCTTGTCGTCTAAGATGTGACATTTCGATCACAGTTCAGTGAAGTGCCTTTGGAACTCCTGTATTTTTTTTTTTTTTTTTTTTAAGTATAAGCCTTTATAAACATTTCACGTAATATTGCTTCCACAAGACATGATAAACAGTTTAAAAAATAGTATTGCCAGTTTAGTCATTCTTATTTTAGTTATTTTCACCTATTTACTGTTCAAACACCATGTTGGAACTACACTGATAAAGGTATTGGTTGCATGTTTGATGCTTTTGTTGGAAACATTACAATATCTAATATTACCCCTTTAGGTTTGAAATTAATCCTTACATGCTTACATTTCCCAAGTATAAGTGGATTGTTGTAATAATTTAAACTGTGTATATGTTTTTCTACCCCCGGTTCTAATATTTATGATGAGTTAGCCCATGGAGAAATCTTACTGCAACCAGTTTCCCTCGCTTAAAAAAAAAGAAAACAAGAAGAAAATTGTAATGAAGAAAAGTACTACATACCTCCTTGATTGTAATTTAGCTGTACATAGGATTCTTACATCCCACTACACATTTACTTCCAAAGAATCGTCTGCAATCCCGCGTGGGAATAAGAAATGGTAACTCGTTTTCTTTTAGTGTTCCTCCTTCAGTTATGTTTTACAAAGCATGAGAAGAAAAGAACTTCTTGCATAACATTTGGGGACAAAAAGCAGTAAAAACTGAAATATGTGAGGGGGGGGGGGGGGGGGGGGTAGAGAATAGCAACCTGATTTTGCAGCTTATTATTTCTATAGCAGTTTTAAACCAGAATATCCTTGTTTTGTGATTGGACTGAATTTAAATAAAAAAATCTTTGACATAGCATACACACTTCCAGATATTGGCAACTTAATTTTTGTTTTGGACCGATGTATAGGGCGGGATAGAATTCTTTCAATCCCTTCAGAGGTTGTCAGTTGACAAAGTATGATAATAATAAATAAATAACATTAATTGAATATTAGATATAGTCAGATTTATAAAACTGAGCCAGGCTGAGTGGCTCAGATGGTAGAGCGCTGATGTTCCAAGCTCAACTTGGCAGGTTTGATCCCTGCTCAGTATGGTGGTATTTGAAGGTGCTCAAATATACCAGCCTCATGTCTGTACATTTACTGGCATGTAAAAGAACTTCTGGGGGATAAAATTCCAGCTACTGAGCATCTCCAAAAAATGTTAGTGGGATGTGAAAGTAATTATCATGTATTTTGACAACAATCAATCAGCAGAATTACCTTCATACTCATTTCATTGGGAAATCCTCCTGCTTATCTTAGCTGTGGATACCGTGACAGTTCATGCTTAACCCATCGTCGGTGTAGAAATTGCACGCACACACACACACAAAAAAGCAATGATGTGCCCCATCCTGGACTAGGGGTAGATAAAACTGCATTTTGTATACCAACTGCTCAGTAGCTGACTAAGAAGGTTATGGAATAGGAGACATAGTAGATGTGAATGGTCCCTAATGCTTGAGTGGATGGTGGTGTTGCTACAGACAACATTGAAAGATAAAGACGATTTGCTCCTCCTAATGTTTAAAAGTAATGTGTACATTTCAGCACGAAGGCTCACAGAACACACAGAAGTAGCGTTGCTCTCTGAAAGTGTTTTTTTTTTGCATGGTCACGTATGTAGTCACGCATGTTGCTTTCTCTCTTGTAGTCTTGAAACCATCACCAGTTCTAAAAATATATTTTTTATAAAATTATTTATTGGTTTTGATTATATAAAGGAACAATTTTCTGATGATGTCAAGTAGTTTTTAAACAGCATGTGGGGCGAGTGTTCTTTAGAATTCTTGTCCAACTTGTATTGTATGCTATCACTCTTCCAATTAATTTATTTTTAAAAGATCAACTGTATCATTGACTAACCATTTAAAAAAATCTTGAGATATACCATTATATTTACACATTCTGTGCAAGTAATAATTGTTAAGAATATTTTTTAACATCATTTTTGCACAGTTGTGCAGCTGTCACTAGAAACTAGATAATAGAACTAGAAAATTGAGCCCACCTAGTGGTCATGAGTGTTAGGCATGAAGTCTTTATAGTTTGACATTGTGGGTAGCTGGTTTGAGCCTTAGTGATGGAAAATATTTTCTCTCTCGGAAAGTTGGCCGGCAGATTGGGAGACACTGTTGATGGCGATTCATCTGCCTGATATTGATAGGCTATGTACGAGCATCAGATTTCATCCACTCCCTACATACGCAATACGTAACATGCAGTCATCACGGTGGACACAGAAACGTACACTCTCATGTAATGATATTTGCCTCTCTGGCAAGGAGTAAGCACTCCTTGACTAAAGAATAAATAATAATAATAATAATAGTAATAATAAAGAATAATTTTAATTTGAAAATCGCAAATTGCCCATCAATGACCAACTGTCTAGGCATTATGTATAGGACTGCTGTACAAATCAGAATACAGCAGTTGCAAAGTAAGTTTCTGTTTTTCTACCCCACCACTTGGGTATGGCAGAAAGTTTCTGCCTCAGTTGTTGCAACAGGAAGTGTCCCTCTAGTCCCTCTGTGGGGAAGTTTGATGGCTTAGTGGATCTCCTTATAAGCTCATTCTCATTCTCTTAGCCAGAGACTATTTTCTGCTGCGTGTTTCTCCGAGGATGAGTAACAGACCATGCAGAGGTACGTATAAATATCCTCCCTCTCTACCTTCTTCTAGCCCAAGATATTCAAAGCAACAGTGAAAGATGACAGCTGACTGTTATCTGGTAATATCAGCTGAAAAGAAAGGGGAAAAAGAAAAGCATTCTCTTGATTGGAGGAGGCTTTCATGTTAATAATATCCATCTATATACTGTATATATATAAAATAATATGTCCTGACTGACTGACTGATTCATCATCGCCGAGCCAAATCAACTGGACATAAAGAAATGAAATTTTGGGGATACATTTATATTAGGGCGTAGGTGCTCACTAAGGGAGGATTTTTGGATATTCTGGTGCCAAGGGGTTGAAAAGGGGTGAATTTTTAAAATGAGGATATCTGTATCTCAAAAACTTAAGTTTACAGACATAAAAATAGATATTTGGAATCTCCTTCAAAAATAAATAAACATGTATTTTTTTGTTTTCGGAAAATCCCATTAAGGGGGGATGAAAAATGGGGGAGAATGGGTTGAACACCTTTATGAGGAGACTTATATCTCAAAAACTGAAGATGTTACAGACATGAAAAATGTATTTGGAATCTCCTTTGAAAATAAACATGTATCCGATGGATAAGGGGGTTGAACAGGAGTGACAAACGGGGTGAATTTTTAGAAAGATTACATATTTAAAAACTGGTATTTGGGGAAGGCACTTCACAGGGGGTGAAAAGAAGTGAAAAATAGTTGAATTATTTTTTATGAGGATCTCCTTTAAAAATAAACATATATTTTTGTTTTCGGAAAATACACATAGATGGGGCTGGGGGTAGGACTGATCAAGACGTTGAATTCTTTTTATGGGGATACTTATGTATATCTCAAAAATTGAAGATGCTACAGATGTTGGAATAGGTATTAGGAACCTCCTTTAAAAATAAAGAAACCTGTATTTATTCTGTCGACTTGAGAGAAGACTGTTTCTCACATGTACAGTTCTATGTCGCATGGTCATCTTAGCCCGATAAGGTAATACCGCAAAGATGGTTTACAAAGAATTTTAGTTTTGGGCGAGTTTTTATACTTGAGGAATTTTCAGATAATGTCTTAGTACAATGCCGAAGAAAGATTACTTTGATCAAATTATGAGGTCCACGCGAGCAAAGCCGCGGGTAATTGCTGATTTATCAATATAAATCTGTAACATCCTTTCTTATGTTGGAATTTGACATAAACAGATCCCCATGTGGATAGATCTACCTTTACCCTGTAGTCTTTTGAAGATTACCTTCCCTCTTCTACTGTATCATGCATGCTGATGATAATATCCTTCTGGAGGATGTGCTTATTGGTTTGATTGTAGGGGCGAACTGTAAATACTGTGCTGTGATTTTGAAGTCCAAGTGGCATTTTACTATGTTCAGTTAGTGCCATTGGTTGTCTAGAATATCCAGTTTTCTGTCTACTGAGTTATCATTCATAAGCATGCATCTGGAAGATACAGAGTTTGAATCCCAATGAGGGCACCCTTGAATATGGTTTTCTTTGGTTCCCCATTTTGACCATAGGCAGATATTGGGGATGTCCTGTAATTAAGGCCATAGCTGTTGCTCCCCAGTCCTTACCTTTTCCCATATCACTGTCGTCCAAAAACCTGTATGTGTTTGTGGAACTACATGAATATAACACAGGAATAAAACAAACAAAAAAACCCATGCTATCCAGGTAGGAAAATTGGAAAGATGTTAATGGCTGTCAGATCTGCATGCTTTCCCATTTTCACATCAGGCAAATGCTGGTGCTGTACCTTAATTAAGACCACGGCTGCTTCCTTTCCACTCCTAGCCCTTTCCCATCCCATTGTCACCATAAGACCTATCTTTGTCAGTGCAACATTAAAAAAAAAGTCTGTATGCACCTAAGATGGAGGCAACAGCAAAGATTGGAAAGTAAAAAAAAAGTATTGTACATGAATTAATTGTTTGTTTATGACTTTAATACTCGCCTCATCACATTGTCATTCATATGTTGTGAAGGACATTACACTGTTGTACTGACAAGAACATCAACAGTATAGACCTTTTTGCTGACTGTGATCATCTGGGATAATACTGAGATGGGCCTACAAAAATCTGAATATCTGAGAAGATGATCAAATCTGCACTAAATGCAAACACGTTCAAAACTGCTGCAGTGTTGATCAGTGGACACGGCAAAAAAGATGATTTAATATCGAGGTTGTTCATCTGAAAACAGTGGACTGGTTCAGGCATCTTGAGTGCTTTACTTTTGTAAAAACTTACAGCTTAGAAACATGCATAACCACCAGATGGAAAAGAAAAAAAGCTATGAAACTCTGAGTAAGAAATAAGAAGATTAAAAGAGGGAGCTGAAGTACGACAATCCTAACACGGAACTGTAACTAGGGAGCATGATTGTGTTGGTTTAGACATGAGAAACTTGTGGAAGAAGGAAGAGTTTGCAAAACAGTGGGGTTACTGGAATGAGATCTTTTGGAAGACCTAGGAAGATATGACTGTACCAGGAGAGAGAATATTTTAGAGCATTGGTGGCCAATACTTTTGCTTCCCAGGAGTGATATCACGTTTTGCCAAAGGTCTGGCTATCCTCCATCTGTACGATATTCTGTAAAAGCATGTGAGAGAGATGTATACTGACAGTCACGGCAGGCAGGGGTAAGTGGAAGATGCGTTTGTGGTGAAAACGGAATGAAGTGTAAATAAACATAGAATGAAAAAATAATATTGTGTATTTTATAACAGCACTGCATAAAGGCATGTGTATTCACTTTTTTTTTTTTTTAAGCAAAGCAGACAACAGTGTTCCATGAACTGGGATGTGTATTAGTTTATTTACGTTCAGATTTTCCATTTGTTCTATGTTTGGAACAAGAGTTCATGATATAGTGTACCACTCAGAGTTGTGCAGATTAAAGGCCGTTAAACCTGCATATTGCCAGGACTTTGGCCAATTTTATAACAGAAAAGAAAAACATTTGTGTATATGGTTGTGATTATTGTTTTGATAGGAAGTACAACTGGGCAAGCATCCTCTGGAAGGGGTCCGACACTTCGAAAAATGAAGACATTGGCCAAAGAAAGACAAGAGCCATGAAGGGTGTGAAAGTAAAACATTCCCTAGGTCTCAGAAAACTAATAGCATGGAGTTGGAAGAGAACTAGAGTTGGTCAAGAGAGGTTGGATAGGATAGATGAAAATGAGGAGCCTGGCACAAATAAGTGGAAACAATGCCAGTTGTATGTTATTCTACCCCCCCACATACCTACTGGGGGAACCCTCATACATAGATAGACCTGTACACTGAAAAAACTTGAAACTTGAATAGCTTAAAAGAGCAGCGAAGCATATTGTTGTTGAAGTATTTTATGAAAATGTTGCACATTTCAGAATTGCAGAAATATTATTTAAGCCAGAAGTTACACAGCAGTTCTATCTGCTCGAACTGGAAGTAATGAACATTGGTCAGATTGCTAACCTTTCCCTTGGGCAAATAACCTATTGATGGTAAATGAATCTATCTATATTCACCTCTTCTCTCGACACCACACCAGTTCTGCGTTCAGTGTGCAAGACAGGAGCACAACTGGAGCCAAAGAGCACTGTTTTGGCCAGGCCTGGTCTAGAGGGTTCAGCAGGATGTGCAGAGTGATTGGGGAAGAACAGTGCATACATATGAAGCGCTAGCTGCAGCACGGAGGCATGTTGAAGCTCGCCCATTAAGGTCTTAGTCCCACACACGTGTCCTCGATTTTACAGCGTGAGGTTCTTAAAATTCAGTCTCTTTTTGGTGATGAGCTTCATTGGGCAGTGTAAGTTTTTATAAGTGTCTCAAAATTCAGTGTGGGTGTGAAATATCAGTTAATTAGCATGATGAATAACACTAGCCTGCAAAAAGAACCTTTTTTTGTGCGGTATAAACTAAAATAGGTGGTTCTTATGAATTTTTTAATGCAGTATTCGAGAAAAAAATTAGTTTTGCCGTATCACGTCTGGTTTAGTGGCAATTTTACAAAATGTTATTTTTTTCTTACGTAAAATTGTTGATACTTAGTATTGATTAAATTTGATATATTAATGTAAATTTCAGCTTGCAAAACTTAATCATATTTTTAACGCATTAAATACACATAAATGCTGCTTTGTAAGCAAGTAGATGGTTTGTATTATATTTTTAATGTATATTGAAATTCATGAAACTGAAGCATAAAGCACCTATTTAGTTTCGGCTGCACAGTTGCTTTTAAATAACATAACCGTACCTTGAATAAAAATTACATGGTTAAACATACATAGCTTTGTTACATTATGTGCAGGTTAGATTCACACCTCCGTCTTTTTTTCGTTTTCCGAGGAATTTCCAGGTTTTTTAAGTTCTTGAATTATCTCTAGAAGGGTCTCCTCGTGCAATCGACCAACAGTAATCGGCTATCATATTCACATCCCAACGTCCCTGATAGTGTCCTTCTGCATCTTTGAGATCCTGGTGGAACCTTTCACCTTGTTCTTCACTGACAGCTCCTGAATTTGGAGGGAAATAATCCAGATGCGAAGCGATGAAATGAAGCTTAAGGCTCATATTACAACCGAGTTCCTTAAACTTTGCCAACATTTTCCTTACAATTTCTTTGTATTGAGGGTCCTTAATGTTGCCAAGGGATTTAGTCACTACATCTTTAAATGCGTTCTATGCCTCCTTCTCAATTTTTGTCATTGTGTCGGTGAAATTTTTATCCTTCATCAGTTTACGAATCTATGGTCCATCAAATATGCCTTTTTTTGATTTTTGCATCTGATGAGGGAAATTTAGTGGATAAATATTGGAAGCATAGGCTACTTTCTTCTAATGCCTTGACATACTGTTTCATCAATCCTAATTTGATGTGCATTGGTGGAAGTAGAATTTTTTCACAGTCAATAAAACTTACATCGAGACATTTTTGGATCCTGGTTATAGTCGTTTCCCTTCTGGCCAATTCACTGTATCCCAATGTTTATCCCGTGCCCTGCTATCCCATTCGCATAGTAAACAGGGAAATTTTGTGTAGCCTGTTTGTTGTCCCAGCAACAATCCAATGATCTTCAAATAACCGCAAAATTGCCACCCATGCCACCAACTTTAAGGTTTCATATGTTTCAGACATTTTTGTGGAGTGTGCAGGTGGTACGGATGCCATGACATTTGTATTATGAAGCAAAACAGCCTTTAAACTTCTTTTGGAAGAGTCAATAAAAAACTCCAGTTACTAGGATCATACTCTTTCTCTCCCAATTGACGTAGAAGATTTGAAACATCCGTACAAAATACCAGTTCATCTTCTTGAGTATAATACTTTCGGAATTCTTTGTCACGATTTCGGTACCAGGAAAATGTAACACCATGTGCCAACATATTCTTTTCACACAATCTTGAACCAAGTAATTCACTTTTTTCTTTGGTTAGCTCCAAGTCCCTTATCAGATCATCCTACATACCTCGCGGTCTATTGCGTATCTGGGGGAGTTTGTTATGAATTTACTAGGAAGCCCCCAACTACAAAATGAAAATTCAGACAGCAATAAACCTATAATAAAATGCAAACAATAACAAATCAAATCACATTGTTGTATTCTTAAAAACGTTGCTCAAGAACATATCTCAACATTACATCTTACAAATTCATGCAGATACTAAAACACTGAATTGCATCAAAATTAGATGCGATAGCGAAAAAATAGCATCATTTTCGGAATCGGCAGCGATTTCCATAAGAATTACATATTTTCTATTTTACCACAAAATTATGTTGGCTAGTGTAATTAGTTTAATCTATTGCAATCCAAACTAAAATGTTCATGCTTAAACAAAGGAAATGCACATGTAAAAACAAACTCGTATAGACAGTTGTATAAATAATTTCAAGTGAATTTTCCTGGTGCTCCAATTCCAGGTAGAGAAACTGTTAGGCTTCTTGTTAATACGCTGAGAACTATGGGATCACTATACACTAAAATTCGTAAGCTGAAATGAAGTGTTGTGACTAAGGGAAAAGTTGACTAAATCAGTGCATCATTTGTGCACACTCCAAATAAATCTCTATGACGTGTTGCACAGGAAGTTGTTTTTTCAAAAGCTTCGGTTCTTGTCAGCTGACTACTAAACTTCTTAAAGTGAAACCTTATAGTGACTATGAGGCATGAAATGAGGACATTGCCAATTAAAAACAAGTGAATTTCTATAATTATTGGGTTTTACAAAACTCTATTGAAGACAATGTTGACTCATATTTGATGATTTTTTTCTGATGACGCAGGGTTTCATTTGCATGGTCACATACTGTATCTTCACAGAACAATAGATATTGTAGCACGGAGTATCATCCCTTGTTAATTCATGAAGTTCCATTACATGATGAAAAAGTATGTGATGGAGTGCTGTAACTGCAAGGCGAGTAATCGGGTCTATCTTTTTTTAATGATACAGTTCACAGATACACATGCTGTGCAAATGTTCTGGCACTCAAGACCCATTCCTCGATCCTGAAGTACTGAATAATTATTTCTTAAACTCTGTAAAAGAAATCAGATCAAATTAAGACAACAGGAACATTTGCGAGTGACTTTCTTCGTAATCAACCCCCATGCCGGTACACTTTCTATTGGAGTGAAATCACACCTGATGAAATAATTCAAGTTACTGTAAAATTATCAAACTCTAAGAGTATGGATTGTTATTGGTTATCTAATTACACCATCAAAGGTGCTAAGGGTCAATCAAGGAAAGAATTTTTAAAACTGTAACCAGTAGCAACTAGGTGAGTAACTTAGCTTCCAATACCCAGAGAAGAAGTTTCCATTTTCCAAGGTCTGTAGATTTATGAAGATGTGGGAAATTTGAGACTTAGCAGTCTGTACTTATCAGTATACAGGATGTATGAAAACTCAAGAGCAGAACTTCAGCAATGGATTCCTAATACAGAGAGAATAAAAATAAGGTATGACAACACGGGTCCAGAAATACCTAATTATAGAGTTATATGAGCTTTATTAACATTAGTGCAATTCGACACTCCTAACAGTGTTAAACGTCTGTAATACCAACTGGAACATTGTTCACATTCAGATGAAATGGTGAAAGTGACCTCCTCCTTCCCCCTTTGTTGTTTTTGCATTGAGCGCCGAACACAATTTAAAAAAAAAAAAAAAAATTGCCTGGTGAAGTGCGTACTTACCAACAGGATATTACAGTATGCACACAGAGTTCATTCACAATCAACATCAGTCGAATATGTGGCAGACTTTATGCGTCTCCAAAGGCAAATATTCAGGGGAGCTTAAGTCAGAAGAGCGTGGTTGCCAAGCAAAGGTTGAATAACTCTGCAGTGTATTCCAGACCAATATTGTCATATGCTTTTTTGCTGTTTCCTTTATGAGAAATCCATTCTTGAATTTTTCTTATTGAGTTTTGATACATTCTGTATAAATGAAAGCTTCCTTCATGAAACATATGTAACAGTCCAACTCATGATCGAAAGAGTGGAGATTTTACATTGGCCAAGTTTTATACCAATATTGCGATAAGTAAAGAGGTTCCAATATCTTGATAACTTTTTCTTCTGTGTGTTTATTCAGACAGTATTATGATGCCACCGTGTAGTACTATTAAGCAGCTTAACTGGAAGTGTGCACTCAACATTCAATAGTTGGTGTATAAACTTGGTTCTGATTATTCTGTTAGATTTTCATATGATTTTTCTCTCCAGTTACAATTTGTTAAAATTTTAGAATGCCGTGTTTTTCTTTCCTAGCTAGACATCATAGCCCTTCATGTTGTGGTCATATTTAAATATTTGTTTTGTATAAAGTTTTGTCTGCATAAAGATGGATAATTGCACTCAAAGTTTGTGTAATATTAGTACAAATATATAAACAGGCTGGAATAGCTACTCCAGAAATAATGTCCCAAGTGGAAAGGTTTTGACTGTGTGTTTGTATTCAAGATTAGTATCGACTGGTACTTTCAATTAAATTTCTCACCTTGTTCCTAAATATTAATTGCTCTTGCCTCCATTCCTTTATTCCATGTCTCACTGTCTGTTATTCCTTACTGCTGCTTGTCCTTATCATTGCTTCCCATTCTATTTTTGTTTTTCCTCATCCTGTTACTGCTCTTTTTTGTCTGATCACAGCATCGCCTCATCCTGTTCTTGCCTGAATTTCCCTGCCAAATTCTCCCCCACCTTACTCCTTTCTTTCCAAGATTAGAATTTGTTAAGCAGAGTCATGAATAATTCTTTATGAAATTAGTTCATTATATAAAAATTGGGAAAGGCAGAACTGGAAAAGTGGCCTTGAATTAAATGACAAACATTTGGCAATGCTAAGGAGAGCAGAGGAGATCATTCGGTTGTAAGCCAGGTCCACACAGTTGGATTTTCCTAGGGCGGCAATGGGCTATGCTTGCCGCGAACTTGCGAGTTAGCATGCGCTGAGTGCATGGAAGAAACACCAGAGGATTGCCACCACTAGGAGGCAGGGAAGTCAAGCAAGTGCATACTGTGAAAATGTTTCCAGGACGTACATTTAAAACATGAATCGTGATTTAATAAAATAAAAAAATGGAGAAGTTACGTTTGTGTATTAGAATATAGGATTTTAAGGTTATAAATGACCATTTATTCATGTCATAGTGAAAAAGCTTGTGTGAATAATAAACATAATTAACACTTCAACAATACATTAAGCATGAAAATATGAACATACATTTAAATAAGTTTAATGGATCAGTTACAGCCCAAAAGAATAAATAAAACACCAACAATACTTGTGTATCATGAAAATGCTTGGCACCCTTTTGTGTTGGACAAGTTTTTCCATGTTTACAATGTTTGTCATCAAGTTCCATGCATTGATTAGTCTTGGACGGCTCTTTAGGCGAAACATCTGACGTGGAAGAACGGGTCTGGCTTTTGTGTAATTTCATTTTAGAAGGCAGATCTTCACAGAGGTATGTAATACCGAACATGCTCAGGATTTCGACTTGTCATTTTGTGAAAGCACAGAAACCCTTCCTTGGATAAGTTTGGTAGAAATTGCAAAGATTTTGCATTTGATAAGCGGGGAGGGAGGGGCTGTGACTGGCGGGAGGAAGGCAATGATGTAGCCATAGAGGCAAATGTACTGTGAGAAGGAATCTGCCCTGAGCTTGTGCTGAGCAACATGAGGGCTTTGTTGGCCAGTATCAGTCAGTTGGTGCAGGCCTGTCAAATGCCATTAACACCCTATGATTTATATTATTGCTTTTATTAATAAGAACAAATAGTTTCATTTCACATTGTTTGTTAGGATTCTGGGACTTAAAATTTCCAGATCCTTGAATATGGTAGCAAGATGGGCAAGAAGCATGCATCTTGTTGAGAGCAACAGATTTTTGCATTTTCCATGTTGATGTTTGCAGAACTGCTTCTCGCACAGTTCTTCTTGTTTTGCGTACCTACCACATTTTCTTCTGGTGAGCAAACATACCAAACACTACACTTCTGGTGTGAGGAATTCATTACTCCTCATCAGACTCTTTATGTTAATACATTCTCTGACATTGTTTGACTTGCTTGCATGTGCATGTGCATGTGTTGTGTGATGGTTTTTGTGGTTTTAGCCTTTGATTTTTTCTAATGCTCTTTTAAGTAAACTGTGCTAACCCAATGTTTGTTTTGTGTAATGTATTATGTGAATACTTGTGTAATATTCTTACAAATGCTGTGCTGATGTATGTGCTATTTTCATGTATTGATTTAATGAGGCAAATGGAAACCAATCATCTAATGGTCAGATTTGGTAATAAGCCTTCTGTGGGCGAAGATCTGGCCAGGAAACCATCGTCAGGAAATTCCAGTGTGGTTAATATCTTTTAAAGAGTCTCACATCATTTGGTTAACATGCGCATTATTAGCGGCTAACGGGGAAACCCTGCCCCGCCTACAGGAGAACAATGGAGAGCTTACCATTTGGTGGTATAAAAAGTATCTCTTACTGAATAGGAAGAATATAGAAGATGAGCATTACATTTCACCAAGTGCTCTTAATTCAACAATTGAAGCAGATTTTTAACTTGCACTATGAGCAACAAAAATAAAGAATGAATCATTGCATTGATCACAGAAGTTTACTACATCTAAGTCAAAAGCGCACTCCTTAGATATGGTAAATCATAGGATTAGGTAACCAAGTGATGGGGAATCTGTCACCTGGCCAACAGCCCTAAATGCATTGATGTTTGATTTGAATGAGACATGGAAAACTCCACCTTGCAGTGGTGTCTCAACAGTGTACTAGCCACCCTGACTCGTGGAGAGATGTGGCATTCCTACTGAAGAGCCCACTGCCACTTTGATGTGAAACACTGTTACGGTTTTTTTTTTCTTTTTAAGCTTGTACACTATCAGTTTTGATTAACTGATATTCTTAGTAGATGCAATCGGTTTAGCTTCCCTACTGGAAATTGATTTTTTTTTTTTTTCCAAGTTGCTTTACAAGTTATGAATCTCATCGTTAGGTCCGTATTGAGCAACATATACCTTTCTGAAAGAATGTTTCTTGAGGGCCTACCTTTTCAATACATTATATGTTTTTTATTACTTCACATAAATAATATTACATCATTATTATGTCTTAAGCAGGACATGTTTAGTCTATTTTTTAGGCATCTTCGGCCACAGTTCCTAATATCCTAGATCAAAATTGCTAGGATATTAGGCTTTGTTTATGACAAAATTTGTAAAATAGTTGGTTAACATGAATTGCTCTGTCTGTCCAGGTTTTTATGTATAGTATGTGTAACCATAACTTATTACACAGAGTAATTCATGTTAGCCAGATGTTTCTATAAGATATATAGCATGTATAAGCATAACTTTCTAGACAGAGCAATTCATGTTAGCCGAACTATTTTAAGCATTTTATCATAAACAGAGCCTAGGATCCTAGCAATTTTGATAGTAGATATTAGGAACAGCAGCTGAAGATGCCTAAAAAATAGGCGAAACATGCCTCGCTGAAGCCATAGTAATGATGTAACATTATTTATGTAAATTAATAAGAAAACATATAATGTATGAAAAGGTGGACCCTCAAGAAACATTCTTTCAGAAAGTTGTTTTACGTCGCACCGACAGAGATTTTGTTCTGTTTTATTCAGTTCTGATCAGAGATGAGCAGACATTAAAGATTTACGCTTTGTTAGAGAATAATTGAGAATGAATTTATGAAGTTTACACTCAACATGCATAAATGACATAGTTAATGTCATCTTTTTTCGTTTTATGCTTGAAATTAATTGGCCAGATTATACGACTTGTAGGTGATTGGTTTCTACTTTATTGCATTCAAAGAAAATTGTATGTGCTGTGTGATATGCCTCATGGTTTTATGTAAGTATACAAATAAGGATATAATTCTGTCCTCTTTTGTACCTTGTGGAAGGAACGCAGGAAGGAAGGTAGAATTTAGTGTGGAATTGGGGCACCATGCCAAGTTAGTACCTGTTCATGCAAGTTCCTTTCATCTCTTTCCCGTGCTTAACAATGTCTGACTAAGAGAGTGTGAAACAGTCTTCCAATGCAGAGTCTAAATGTAAGCTGTTTGTGAAGAATATAATGAAAGGCATGTGTTACACACTGTTTGTAGAGAATGTGCGCTGGACCTACTGTAGTTTTCAATAGGTAACATTGTAGCATCAAAAGAGAAGAGAGTGTAGATACTTGTAAGCAGATTTCTGAAGATGGTGCTTGCGTTTGTCCACCATTCCAATTTTGGAATATTAGCATTACTGTCCTTAATTTTGCACTGTTTACTTGCATCATTATATGAATTATACATGTGTGCATAACGTTTTTATGAGCGATTTCAATGCAAGAGACAGAAATAGAACTGAAGGATAGGAAAAGGTTATGGGTAAATGTGGAGAAGATGTGGAAGCTAATAGGAATGGGAAGCAGTTACTGGACTTGTGTGCTAGTATAAGTATAGCCGTTACAAATACATTCTTCAGTCATAAGGCTATAATGGCAGGGGCATGAGATCCATAATAGACTACATCATAACTGACATTGAACTCAGAAAATCTGTTACAAATGTGAGGGTATTGTGGGGGTTTCTTTATAATACAGACTACTATCTAATCTTTAAGTGAACTAAATATCTCTAGGCCTTGGATAGAGAAAATTAAATCTTTCCACAGATAAACAAGGGTAGAGAATCTTCAGGACTAGGAAATTAGTCAAAAATACATGGATATGATTAGTGAAAAGTTCCAAACACTAGAAGGTAAGGAGGTTCTGGATACAGCAAGTGAATGCTAGATGTAAAGATGGAAAAAAGTGAATATATTGGTGGAAGGATGAAGTGAGAGTAGCTTGTAAATGTAAAAAGGTGTATCAGAAATGGTTCCAAACAAGGACTGATGCAAACAAGGAATTGTATGTAGATGAATAAAACAGAGCAAAACAAATAGTTGTTGAATCCAAGAAGTTGTAGGAAGATTTTGCTAACAACCTGGAAAGGCTTTGGTCATGTAGCAAGGGATAACTTTCTGGAAGTGATAAAGAATCTTAGCAAGGGCGGAAAAAAGGAAATGAATAGCATTTGGCATAAATCAGGTGAACTCATAGTGGATTCCAAGAAATCAATGGACAGGTGGAACGAACATTTTGAAAATCCCTTCAGTGTAAAGGGATATGTTTCTATTAAGGTGAACAACCAAGCTCATTGGCAGGAGGAAAATTATGATGGTGAAATTACGTTTGAAGTGGAAAGGATGGTAAATAAACTTCATTCTCATAAAGCAGCAGGAGTAGACGAAATTAAACCTAAAATGTTGGAATGTAGTGGGAAGACAGGGATAAAATGACTTCACAGAGTAATAAGATTAGCATGGAATGTCAGTAAGGAATCTTCTGATTAGATGAAAGCAGTAATTGCACCTATCTATAAGCAAGGGAACAGGAAGGGTTGCAACAACTTTCGAGGTATTCCATTAATCAGATACCCAGCAAGGTATTCACTGGCCTTTTGGAAGGGAGGGTGTGATGAGTGGTTGAGAGTAAGATGGAGGAAAACCAGTGTGGTTTCAGACAACAGAGGGGCTGTCAGGATCAGATTTCACTATGCACCAGCTAATTGAAAAATGCTACCAGAGGAATAGATAAGAGTACCGAGGGAAAAGATGTTAACTGAGGGATTATGGGATTGAGGGTAGATTATTAAAAGCAATCAAAGGCATTTATGTTGAAAATTGAGCTACAGTGAGAATTGATGGTAGAATAAGTTCATGTTTCAGAGTACTTAGTTAGATTAGGCTTTAATCTTTCCACCTTTATTGTTCATAGTTTACATGGATCATCTACTGAAATGTGTAAAATGGCTGAAAGCTTGCAATCTAATATTTTGTAACTTGAAGACAGGTGCAAGGAGTATGATATGAAAATTAGCATTTCCAAGACTAAAGTGATCTCAGTAGGGAATAAACCTAAAAGAATTGAAGGTCTGGTTGGGAATACAAAACTGGAACAGGTAGATAATTTCAAGTATTTAGGATGTTTATCCTCTCAGGATGGTAATATATTATGTTAGATTCAATCAAGGTGTAACAAAGCTAATGCAGTGAGCTTGCAATTGTGATCATAATTTTTCTGTCAGAAATAAGTCAGCTCCCAGAGAAAATTATCTTGACAGCTGTTCTCTTTTCGGACTGATTTGTGGTATGGGTGTGAAAGGATATCTTAAAAGTTAGAAGTAAGGGACATGAAAATAGCGAGAGCAATCGCTGATACAGATAGGTAGGAATAATGGCAGAAGGGTACTCAGAATGAGCAGATAAAGGCTACGTTAGGAATGAACTCGGTGGATGAAGCTGTATGCATAAACCAGCTTCGCTGGTGGGATCATACGAGACAAATGGAGAATA
The DNA here is from genome assembly GCF_040414725.1 of Anabrus simplex. Classification (NCBI taxonomy): domain Eukaryota; kingdom Metazoa; phylum Arthropoda; class Insecta; order Orthoptera; family Tettigoniidae; genus Anabrus; species Anabrus simplex. The sequence continues at coordinate 162,502,951 of NC_090279.1, read as the reverse complement.
GCTTACCTAGGACAATAATTGACTCGATCCATGGATGTTTTAAGAAAAGTAAAAGAAAACCAAGGCGCTGACTTGATTTCTAACGACTTAAAGATAAGAGGCAGATAAGACGAGATGTATAGCAGAATCTGTTATTTCATTTGAGCCTGGAACTCTGAATTTGGGTAGATTGGAGAGATCTACATTCTTCTGCTCATAATTAATATTTTAAGGACACATTTATAGATTTATTGCTACCAAGAAAAAATTGTGGGCCTGAAAATGTTTCACAGAAGTCTCAGAAAATGAAGTGCAATTTAATGTTTGTTCCAATTTTGAAAGAAAAAATAAATCTCATAACACATGTAATTTTCCATTTGAAGAGATATTTCATAGCAGTCAAATATTGGCTGGCAGCTCTTCTGCTTTGCTTGGCTGCATTTTTATCTTAAACTGCATTTTTTCTTCATTTCTGCGCAGCGAAAGTTTTTATAAAAGAAAATTAAGGGAAAACATTGTTCAAAAGAATAATGTCACTCAGTTTGTATTTAATTGCATATAATATATATTTTCAAAAATGTAAGTTCTTGAAAGGGAACCATAATTTAATTTCTCTGCTTGCTACTGCCACAGTTCTACTGCCCTACTGGAGTGAAATGCTAGTGATTTCACAACTGAAGAAGCTGTAAGTACTTGTATACTTTAATAATACACTGCTGGCCTTTAATATTTCAACACCAAGAAAGATGTGAGCCATGACAACCAGATTTATTGGACAGAATAACCTAATACACAGGTGACACAATTACTCTTGCAGCTCAATACAACATACAGAACATGGAGAAATCTACTGTGTGGCCCCACCACAGGTGGCAATAACTGCCGTTACACAATGTGACATTGGGAAGAAGTGATTTTGGGTTCGTCTGCGGTATCGCTCTGTACTGCTTCCATGCATGCCCAAAGATCATCCGTTGCGACTGTGAGTGTCCTGTGGCAGGCCAATTTTCGATGGACGAGAGATCCGGTGAACATGCAGACCAAAGAAGCCGCGTGAAATGGTGGTCAACCAGAAAACCATTGGATGATGAGTGCCGCATGCAGTTGTGCATTGTCCTGTTGGTACAGGGTCCTTGGCTGACTCTGAAGATGGGGGACAACAACAGGCTCGAATCCTCTACGACGTAACAGTTGCCGGTCGGTGTATTCGCAGTGTGGGTTACGCGCAAACAGTACTGGTATCCAATACCACCTCATACCGTAACTCCAGCTGCTGGACTGGTATAATGTGCATAATACGGCACTTGGTCAGGCATACGCTTCGATGGCGGCAGACCCTCATAACGCTGCGAGCAAAAGCAAGATTCATGAGAGGAAAGGATGGCATACCATTCACCCCTCCAGGGGAGATGTTCCATGCACCATTGGAACTGCAGACTCAGATTGAAATTCTGGGAGGTCCAAGAGTGAGATATTGTATTTCTTTATTTCTTATGTTTTGAAAAATTGGTACATGATAGGGGAGAACCAAGTTCATATTTGTATTCAGCATAGTTGAATTAGACATGTTCACATATCACAAGAAAAAATCCCATGCAAATAGTTAAAATTTGTGTAGGCCAACAGTCCACAATATTTCTTTTAAAAAAGGAATAGAAAATAATGTGTGTAATATGAGAATCTGGATTACGGTTTTCACATCAGTGTATCAGACTAAGTAAAGATGATACGCTTACATGGAATCCCAGAATGCTGTATCCCATTTTTATCAGCGTGTAACACTTGGAGATATAGCCTGATGTTTTATTGCTTGTGCTTTTTTGGTATTTTTCTGAACTTTATTTGGTAGCAAAGATATTGCATTGGAATGGCTTCAATAGCTCATGCTCGCATGGTCAGACTCATGGTAACTAATAAGGTGAACGTACAGTTTTAAAATGATGGTCAGCTTTTGTGTTGTATATTCTTGTGTTATGTGATAATTTTACTTCCACTCTTCTCTTGACTGTTGATGCCATATGAAATTGTACAATCTGCGAATGAATATCGAAGTTCTTCCAAACTAGGTTTCATGGTTTGACACTGTCATAGGCTTTATTTGAACTGAGGATTAAAGAAACTACAAAATTACATAAGTAAACTGTACTCGCAAAGATATATTGCAGAAAAGATAAGGAGAGGATATAGAGCTCTGAGTACAAGAGCTGGGTGACACGTCACAGAAATAAATTGAACACTGCAAATACCATACATCATGTATAATCTCATTTTGAATTTTTATCTTTGTTGCTTTGTTTCTCATAGCTCTGTCCTCTTTCTTCCATCTGTCTTAAGTCGTTACTTATTGTAGCAGAATCTTTTGGTTGTATACCCCTTTAATGTAGCATGGCACATATTCTATCTTTATCATGAATGCTCTTATTTTAAAAATTGTATAGTGTAAAGCAGTTTAGAAACTTTTTTTTAGTGTCCTGTCTTTATATGCAAGTTAAAATATAGACACACAGGCATACATGTATTAATATTTCCTGTCACTCGACCTTATTGAAGGCCTGTGCATTTTACTTGTATATTCTGGCACTAGCAAATATGCTGTCCCACATTATCGCATATAGCAGTGGTGATCACAAGTCGCAAATTAATTACAGAATGGTGAAAAAGAAAGATCTGTGGATAGTGATGAACTGTAAAGTGATACTACCAGAAAACATTGTTCCTCACCATAAACTCATGGTTTTTGGCTTTGAGCTTCACCTCCACTTACCTGTCCAACCTGTCACCACCTCACACTATATCTAGTGGTAGAAGCTTCATTACAAAGCAACAGAGCTAATGGTCACTGTCTGTCCCTGACTGCCTTGTGAAAGACACATGGAATGAGATCGCTGCAGAAATTCAATTGAGTGCAAAAGAAATAGTATGAGTGATGAAACCAGGAAGGTGTTTTGTGGACAAACGGGTCTGGTGGTGGAATGACGAGGTAGGCCCAGCGTAAAATGAAGTCCAAGAAGATCACATACAAGGAATAGTTCTGCTCAACAACTGACATATCAATCTGGTCTGCTATTGGAAGCTTAAATCTGTCAGTAAACAAACCGTTGCAACTCCCAAGAATAAATGCTTCTGCGACCTCTAGGACCGATCGACCTGGAGGAGGGAATGGTGGCTATAGGCTTGCCAGATCTCGTCATCGTATCTCTGAAGATGTTGGTCATGTCATCCACTTCAAGAACAAACTTGGACAGCTTCTTCGAAACCTGGCGGATATTCTTAGATGCCGGCATGAACACTTCAATGCCATTTTTAATGAGGAAGTTTCCACATCCACGTAGTCTCACTGCCAATCCAGTGCACGGTGAATTTCCACCCATCACACCTGCTGAGTTTGCAGCTGCCATCTGCTCAGTAATGAATAATAATGGCACGTAGCCTCCGCAGAGGCCCAGTGCAGCCCTTTCGAGTTAACGCTGTATAGGTGACTTGCTTGTCTATGAGGATGGGGCCCTTGGACCAAAGGCCATCATGCTAACCATTTAGCCATGGACCCGGACATCTGCACAATGGAAAGCAGCAAAATAACTGGACCTGAAGACAAAGACATCCTTGTTGAAGTTTGGAAGGAGATGGGGAAATGTGGAACTGAATTTCTAGCAGAACTCTTAAACCCATTGAAGTCAGTGAGATACCATCCACCTGGAAGACCAGCATTACCATAGAAGTCTGGAAAGGCAAGAGTGATATTACTGCCTGCACTAGCTACTGTCCAATTATTTCCTCTGCCACACCATAAGAATCTTTGAGGGAGTGATTGACGCATGCCTATGAAGCATCATTATTGTCTCATCAAACCAGTGCAGCTTCGTTAAAGGCGTCAGAACAACAGTTGCTATATGTCTTTTCACGAGAGTTTAATCCTGATGCAAACATGGTTTGTCCATGCCTCCGCCAAAGAAAGTATTGTGATTCGCTAAGCGTGTAGTACCGACCTCCACCCCGTCAATGCCTTGTGTTCAGACGTACAGGGCTTTGCATCACATACGATAATAGTGCGAAGATCTGAACGTTGAATAAACGACTAAACCTGGATTGTGTTCACTTAGTTTATTGAACACAATCACAGTACTGCTGTCAGAAAGGGCAAAGGTTGTGTCATTATCAAGAAGATAGGAGGGGCAGCAGGTGTTATATTACTGAAAACCCACTTCAAAGGTTGGCACCTCTGCACTACCAAAGATACACTGACTGACAGAGCAAATGCAACACCAAGAAGGAGTGGTCAGAACTTTATGCCAATTGCAGGGTAGACTGACGTCACTGAGGTATGCTCATGATGTGAAATGCGCCGCTGTGCTGCGCACGTAGCGAACGATAAATGGGACACGGCGTTGGCGAATGGCCCACTTCGTACCGTGATTTCTCAGCCGACAGTCATTGTAGAACGTGTTGTCGTGTGCCACAGGACACGTGTATAGCTAAGAATGCCAGGCCGCCGTCAACGGAGGCATTTCCAGCAGACAGACGACTTTACGAGGGGTATGGTGATCGGGCTAAGAAGGGCAGGTTGGTCACTTCGTCAAATCGCCGCCGATACCCATTGGGATGTGTCCACGGTGCAGCGCCTGTGGCGAAGATGGTTGGCGCAGGGACATGTGGCACGTGCGAGGGGTCCAGGCGCAGCCCGAGTGACGTCAGCACGCGAGGATCGGCGCATCCGCCGCCAGGCAGTGGCAGCCCCGCACGCCACGTCAACCGCCATTCTTCAGCATGTGCAAGACACCCTGGCGGTTCCAATATCGACCAGAACAATTTCCCGTCGATTGGTTGAAGGAGGCCTGCACTCCCAGCGTCCGCTCAGAAGACTACCATTGACTCCACAGCATAGACGTGCACGCCTGGCATGGTGCCGGGCTAGAGCGACTTGGATGAGGGAATGGCGGAACGTCGTGTTCTCCGATGAGTCACGCTTCTGTTCTGTCAGTGATAGTCGCCGCAGACGAGTGTGGCGTCGGCGTGGAGAAAGGTCAAATCCGGCAGTAACTGTGGAGCGCCCTACCGCTAGACAAGGCGGCATCATGGTTTGGGGCGCTATTGCGTATGATTCCACGTCACCTCTAGTGCGTATTCAAGGCACGTTAAATGCCCACCGCTACGTGCAGCATGTGCTGCGGCCGGTGGCACTCCCGTACCTTCAGGGGCTGCCCAATGCTCTGTTTCAGCAGGATAATGCCCGCCCACACACTGCTCGCATCTCCCAACAGGCTCTACGAGGTGTACAGATGCTTCCGTGGCCAGCGTACTCTCCGGATCTCTCACCAATCGAACACGTGGGGGATCTCATTGGACGCCGTTTGCAAACTCTGCCCCAGCCTCGTGCGGACGACCAACTGTGGCAAATGGTTGACAGAGAATGGAGAACCATCCCTCAGGACACCATCCGCACTCTTATTGACTCTGTACCTCGACGTGTTTCTGCGTGCATCGCCGCTCGCGGTGGTCCTACATCCTACTGAGTCGATGCCGTGCGCATTGTGTAACCTGCATATCGGTTTGAAATAAACATCAATTATTCGTCCGTGCCGTCTCTGTTTTTTCCCCAACTTTCATCCCTTTCGAATCACTCCTTCTTGGTGTTGCATTTGCTCTGTCAGTCAGTGTATTTGTGTTTCATTATTTTGGCTCGTGTGTGACAGCTGACAGTGGCACACTTGTAGATGCTTGAGCTTGAGTCATTGCCACCTTGTTGAAGTAGTGCCAAGTCACAGGCATCCTTTGTTACTGCAAGATCCTGGTGTGTCTCAAATCGAAGATCCTACCTCACAGTCATCCACTCAGTAATACTGTATTCTGTGACAAAGAGACATGGTAGAACAGAGATGCGCATGTTTAGGTGGATGTTGGGATTCATGCAACTAAACCTCGCTGGAAATTGAGAGGTCAGGAACACTCGTAGAGTTGCCCTGATTCCTGACAAAGACTGAGGTGTAAAGGTCGCGAGGCCAGAGCTATTGCAGAATCTTTCACGAAGCAAGAATTTACAGTACACTCAGCCCGGGTGAGAAATGGTCTCGAGGTCGAACAAGATATTGAGAGAGAAGAATGACATGCAAATGAATACAAAGACGAATTTATGTATTCGTATCAGTAGCATAATATAAATTACAGATATTACAAAATTAAATAAAATACATGAAATTACAATATTTACATAAAATTATACAGTTATTTACAAAATATCGGCCCAGAATTTAGCCACGACTGATACTGGCCTGTGCTAGATCAAGTTCTGTGCATTTAACAGGGCATACAGGACAATTAATATGGTGCCTTGTCATTTGTACCACGCCGCATTCACATAGGGTCTGATCCCCTTTCAAGAGGCCCCTTTTCTTCGTATTGTCCTTGGATCTGCCAACACCTGCCCTTAGTCTGCTCAGTGCCTTCCATGTAGTCCAGGTTTCTTCATGACCAGGGAGAAGCTTTTCCTCCAATTTTAAGCATTCTGGATGAAAAGGGATCTTCTGGTCTTCTTTGCATCTGCACTAGGGAGGGATGAGGAGTGCATAAAACTGTTGCTGGACTTCAATCAAGTTTGGTGGTAATTTGTGTCCATGTAGGGGTTGGGATGAGCTGGTAGAAGCCCTTAACTTCTCCACACTTGCAGCTTTTTTGCGTCTGATCTCAGGAGGGGCTATTCCTCCAAGGGAGTACAGTTTGTCTGTTGGTGTTGGTTTCAGACGTCCTGTAATATGTCTGCATGTTTCATTCAGGGCGACATCGACCGTTTTGGCAGGTGTAGATTTATACCAAACGGGACTAGCATACTCCACTGCTGAGTAACAAAGTGCTAAAGATGACTGAAATGATGGTACGCAACCACCAACATATTACAGTCAACATAAGAATGAATTATTCACCACTCGGACACGTAAATGCCTTTAACTACTTAGGCAGTAAAATCACTTAAGAAGGAAAAGTTCAGCCAACATAAAGAGCAGAATTGCACAGGCAATTCCAAGATAAGGGTGCTACTTATATCGAGGAATCTAAATGTGGAAAATAAAAAGAAATTTATAAAGTGGATTGCGACCTTGTATGGCTCAGAAACGATAAGAACCGCCTGGAAGTGTTTGAGATGTGGTGCTGGAGGAGAATGGAAATGATTTCATGGACACCAGAACTCTCAAATGAAGAAATTCTTAGTAGAATAGGTAAAAAAAAAAAGGTCTTTATTATCGGCAATTAAGAAGGGACCAATTAATTGGCCATGTCTACAGACACAATAGTTTTATAGTTAATATCATGGAAGAGAGAGGAAGACCTAGACTGCAATACTCTTAAACAGTTCAGAGAAGATGTAGGAGCTGACGCGTCGGAGGAAATAAACAGATTAACAGATTACAGAGAGTAGTGGAATGGAGAAGATGATGAATTGCTGCCAACCAATCTTCAGATTGAGAATTGAGAAGATGAGCCATCTTCTAACTGCTGCTACACTCTTTTTTGTTATTTGTAATTAAACTATTGATTTTAGGAAATTTATTTTCGAGTTCTCTTTCAGAATTTGATCATTTATCTACACCCAGTTTGTTTTCCTTTGCTTTTATTTTGAGCTGAAACTCTGGAAATGTCAAGAAATTTGTTCATTTCATTGGATCTCTTGAATTTTCCAAAAATTACTTTGATAATCCTAATCTCCTTGCCCTCTGCAGGGAGCACATAAACCAAGATAAAGTGTTTTAAAAAAATCATAAAGTGTTTGCAGTAGTTCTAAACATTTACTGGCAACTGAAGTTCCACAAGATTTATGCTGGCAATAACCATGTCATCATAAGAGCTGACTGAATCTTAGGAACTACTAGATGTATAATGGAGGAAGATTATTCAATATTTTTAGTCAGAGTAGTAAAGCACACTGATTTTTTAACAAGTCTTATCTGTGACAGTTCCCATATACAGCAGATGCTATCCATCCTCATTAGAGGGCGTGCCTTACAAGGGCTGCACAAGGCGAGCCAAATCTGTCCTGTTACAGTCCTGGCACTAAAAGCCATACGATAAATAAATAAATTAATTAATTAATTAATTAATTAAATTATTCTTTCAGCATTACCCACCTCTGAATTTATTAAGAAATCACCAGCCACACAGTGAAGTAGTAGCATGCCTGACTTGTCTGGAATTAGATTCCTGGGCAGTCCAGAAATGTTAATTCTGGACTTCGGATTGGAACGTGGTTTACTCACCCTTGTGAGGTGAATTGAGGAACTGTCTGATACAAGCCTAACAATATTGTCATGCTGACCAGATGTCATTCTGGTACCTGCAGGCCATTAGGCTGGGCAACAGTTGTCTCAGCAGGCCAAGACCCTAATTGGCTGTTGTGCCTAGAGTTTGTTTGTCTATGATTTATTAAGACAGCCCAGTTGACTGAACATGTACCCCCAAAGAGCTCTGTATCGTACAGTAAGTACAGAAGTCCTCTGACATGCATTGACATTTTAGGTATCATTTCACAGAGACTTGAATAACACACACAAACTGATAATCACAACCGAGTCACACCCGACAAAGCGTGTAGCTAGGCCAGTACTTGCACTGGGGCTCTTCTAGCTCCTTAACAGTGTCTCTATTTGCAGTTTTGTTGTTGCTGCAAATAATTTCTTCATGAGTACTAATTTATTTAAGGTGGCACTTGCTGACCTCCACTGTTCTTATAATCAGAACCGCTGATTCAGTTATTATGAAAATATGGTACACATAACTTATTAGGCTCATTTTATGGACTACAGTGTTCTAAATTCTGTAAGAAAACATCTGTTGTTACCATCATTGTATTTGAATGATTCTTAAGCCTTAAGTTTTTAAAAGGTTAATTTATGATTTTTTTTTCTCTACGTCGCACTGACACAGATAGGTCTTATGGCAACGATGGGGTAGGAAAGGCCTAGGAGTGGGAAGGAAGCAGCCATGGCCTTAATTAAGGTACAGCCCTAGCATTTGCCTGGTGTGAAAATGGGAAACCACGGAAAGCCATCTTCAGGGCTGCCGACAGTGGGGTTTGAACCCACTATCTCCTGGATGCAAGTTCAAAGCCGCACACCCCTAACCGCACGGCCAACTCGCCCAATTTATGAGCTATTAAAGTGGAAAATTTCAAATTAGGCACATGCAGAAGAATGCACACACATTACAACCCAACACAAAGAAACATTCCTGGTCTAGTGTTTCAAGTTACCCTTCAGTCAGTGCCCCTGCCCCCCACCAAAGATGTTATTATGAAGAAAAAATTCTAAATTATAATTGCTCATTATATTAATGCACAACAAGCCTCAGACATGATCTAATAGTAATTCTAAGTTGATTTATGGAGTACCAGTTTGAGATAATTGCACGTAATAAATTGCATATTAGAGCCTATATTGTCAACGTATCAACTTGTGAAAATTTAAGTTTATAATTCCACCTTATTGTAAAGGTATTGTAAAGGTGGAATTATAAATTTAAATTTTCATAAGCTTGAGATAATGTACGTTATTCTTATGAAAATGAAAGTTGTTGGAAATGGGCATCGGCAAGTGACCTGTGGCCTGACAAGTGACCTCTACTCAGCCTGAAGTCCTGCAATATTCTCAGGTGATACAAGGTCAGTGCGACAAATTTAAATGAAACAATTTATACATTTTGTGGCTTGAGTGTGTGTGTCGGGGGGGGGGGGGGGGGGTCAAACCTCTTCCTTAGTCTTGCTTTACCATGTCTCAAGTTCTCTGGGATGCAGAATGAGAGAAGAGGGAGGGTATCTATACCCATTCTCCTCATAAAATTCCAAGAGGGCTGATGTCCTGAGGAACCTCAGAAATAAGTAGTTTGGTAGAAATTTATGAATGGTTTACTTAGAAACAAAAACTTAAAGGTGCTGACCATCATTATTGTAGTTCACTTTGGATGTCTGCATGGAGAATGTGCATGCTTGAGGTGTGGCAGGCTAGCACATTATATTTTCTGAACCTTCCTACCTGCAGAGCCAAAACCTGAGAAGCGAGAGGAAAGCCTTCCTCAGCCCACCACGCTCCCTCCCTTAGCATGCGCGCCCGCCGTGCCCAGCAAGCCCACTGGACCTCGTGCCCGCAAACCCAAAGATGCTGGTGGATTTAAACTGGTAAGTCACTTCTGTTTGTCACGAAGGCTGCATCCTGCTGTGGAGACAATTGATGCCTGCAGCTGTTCTTTTCTCTTTGTATGTATTCTCTTAGTTTGGTAGATGACAGGAATAGATATCATACGGTAATCAATAAAGTTCTGTCAGATTTTCATTATTGTTATTATTAAATGTATGGTGCATAATTACATTTAAAGGAACCAAATATTACCTTAAAAAATAGAATCTCTAAATGTCTAAATTATGGGAAAGACTAACAAAGAGAGACCTGGCCACCATAGGAGTTAAGGGAAAATTCCTAAAGACCACAATGGGCATCTCACAATACACGCGTTCCTGCCTAACATACGAACTAGCACGGGAACCCTTTCTTATTGAAGAACTGAGGATAAAACTACCACTGCCATCCACAATGAATGTAGAAGCACACCTAGCGGAGAGGCGGAAGAATAGAGAAGAAATTCCGCTAGAGTTCTACAGCACAGATGCCATGTTGGATCGAAATTGGACGAACGCCAACCAGAAGCTAAGACATGTGATAATAAAACTAGCAGTACACGGGTACCACCATAAAATATGTAAAAATATGTCTTATTACGACCCAAATGAAAAATGTGAATGTTCACTGTGTGATCAGTTCTGTGACATGTATCACATCACAAGATGTAAAAACAACAACAAATCTCTATGCGATTATAGCAAAGACTAAAATGGTCAATAATCTTTGTAATGCACATTCGTGCGCTTTTCTAATAATAATAATAATAAATGTCTAAATTAGAAATATAGTTAATTAATGCAGAAGTCAGGGTGATAAAGTTCACCTTGTCTCCTGTATAGGCTGTAGTGACACATTCTCGCATGATGTGCTTCACTGTCTCCTTGTTGTTACCATGGTCACAATGTGGAGAGGGTATCTTGTTCTATATGAACAAAGAATTTTCATAAACACCAAGGTTGGTCTTGATATGGTTTAATTTTGACCATATCCCATGGGAAAAATTGTAACCAGAACTGTTTTTGTGACTGATGACATATATCACGGAATACTGGAGGAACAGATTGTTTCCAGTTGTGCGACCATTGTTGAACTAGATCAACGCTCTCATCAACTAACCTCTCAGCTGTCTGCAGTGGAGGATGTCTTGATCATAACCTATTGAGAAGTGCATCGGTAACGTCAACATGAATTGAAAGAGCTGGATTAACACGAAGTTTATCATGTTCTTTAACCTATGAAGATGTAGTTGACCAATGTGGATCAGTTATGTTGGTGTAGACTTACCAGAAATCAACTGGAAGGTGATGTTAATTTGGACATCAATCTCTTGTGTTTGGGGGCTGTTTAGCTGCACAGAAGAAGTGTTCAGCTGTAGAGAAAATGATTCCAATAGCTGAACAGCAAAGAGTTTTATTTTCATCGATTGTGTAGCTTCACACATTCTTGAAACTGTGTGGTCGGAGAAGGAACAGATAACAAGATTGTCAGTTGCTGAGTGTGTCCCTTTGTAGCCATGAGCAAACACCTCTGTATCTTTGTTGTCCCATTGGGAAAGGATCTTTTTCTATATAGATTACAGACCTGCAAGGGGCCATCCAGATTTCAAAGTGATGGATTCGATCACTGCTCAGTGGTGGTATATTAAGGTGCTAATATGCTAGCATTGTGATGGTAAATTTACCAATGTAGACCACAGAGAGGCTGTATTGTTAGAGAATAATATGAAGGCCACTTCAAAGACCTTCATTCGAATTGGTTGGAAATTGCCAGGGACATGTATTTACGGAGATTGATTTTATCATTTGTGTCTTCTAATATTGATTTCAATGGATCTTGTTTTATACTCTTGGTGGAGATTTATGGAAATTATGGAAAATTATTTTGAAAATAAAGTATTAATTTCATTCCTTCCCATTACCACAAATCCATAATTAACATTAAAGGTTCATTGAATTTGAGTGAAGATGCTGCGTGACCATACATCACTTTGCTTGTAATCTGTCCTAATACTACAAAATTTACAGAAAAGGATTCCATCACTTTTGTAAAAACCTTCCTTACATGTTTTAGCAGAAACTGGAATGATTGTCTCTCTCATCTTCGCAACTGCATCTAACAATATGAAGGAAAAAAGGGGTTAAGAAGAGTCAACTCCTCCGTCCTCCCCCCTCTTTACTTTACTTCTGGCCATAAAAACCCATGCTCAGGAAAATACTCCAGTAAATGTAACCATCGTATAACTACAGAAGTATAGCTTGTGGTTTTCGCAATCAGTAGGTATGTATTACAACTTCATCCTTAGGAATGTTTCTGTAACATTATCATCATCCCCTTTGTCCAATTTTATATTGGATTAGGTTGTTGATCATTGATCTCAGTCTCTGCCTGTTTTTTCCACCTTTCTATCCCAAAGAAGTCTTGCAAGTTTGCCACTCTCTTTGTTAGGTCTCTGTATATAACTTGTGGTCTAATTGATCAACAAAACATTACCCAGCAGCAAACAGCCTTAAAAAGAATCTCCATGTGAAAATCACTGTAAAACAACACGATAGTGGTGATTTGCAATTGTCTTCATATTTTGATTCGGGGTGCCCCATTTTGCAGTATGTTGCATTTGTTTTCTTCACCTATTATTAACTACAACTCCTTAGTTTGTGAGTATTAGCAAAAATCAGTGCTGTATCTAACATGCTGCGATTATTATGTATTTCCACAACAAAAAAATCGCCCCTGGAAATTGCTAATAAATCCGGAATATTGCTTTTGCATTGTCCTTTTGATTGCCATCTGTTTACCCCTCAATGAGGTGACAGTGGTGGTTATTATTTGAAGAGGAAATTTCAACTAGAAAGCCATCTCCTCCTAACAATTCTGAGAGGAAGAATTGTGACCCTTCAGAGAATATTGGGGATTGACGAGGAAGAGCTGCAAAGAGCAAGAAAATGAAAAACTCTCTAGGTCCCAGAAACTGTATACTGTTAGGGCTGAAAGAGAACAAGAGATTGGATATGAAAGTGTGGAAAACTGGCTAGGGGCCTAGACACAATGAATACATTACCCAGTGGAATCTACACTCATCCAAACAAAACAATGAAGATCACTGATGCTGTTGGGGACTATATTTGATGTGGTAGGTATGTGTTGCTGCATGTTACAAAGTCAAAATCTGACTGAACTTTATTGGTTACCTGTATAATTCATTAAAACTTGTTCAAAGCAATATGGCATGAAATCAGGGTGGCCACTATTCTGGAAGAAAACTAGAAAATAGCTGGGATTAAAACTGATTCTTAAGATTATCATCCAGTCATCATTTTTCTTCCGACGATACCACTTTTGAAAGCGGAATGTAAATCAACCAAGTGTAAATAAATGTTAATATATTTTTATTGTGTTAACAAACACAGGTTTGAGTCTACCTTTGTGTTTAGTTAATTGTTGGCTCGTTATTGTCAAAATAGTAGTTCATTACAAGTAATGAAGTTAATTACCAGGTTCCATATTGACTATAATGATCAGAAGTAGTCTCTATTTGTCGACCTATTTAATTTTTCTTCTTCTTCTTCAAGTAATAATTTTTAGTACTCATGTTTGACATGATAAAGGATAAAACAGAATTTTAATAAAAATATTATGAGAAGTCAGGAATTTTAATTTTGAATTTGAGTGGCCACCCTGTGAATTGAACAAGTTTTTGCTTTATTCCAACATTTGTTACATAAAATATAGTAACATTCTTTTACCCTGATGAATAATTAATCCTCACCATTCATCATTTGCCAGATAAAACTAGTTCATTTGGTAGTATAAATTTCACTTCCTGTATTTCTTTTTAATGATCCCTCTCTGTGCATTTCTGAATAAAAGCTTTCTTCTCTATAAACTGCCTCAAGGAGATTGCACCACTGATTGTACTAACTTCTGAAATCCCCAAGGCAACAGATGTCAGCGATGATTAATTCCTTCCAGGAGAATCCTTTTCAACTCTTCAGAAATATAAACCATTGATAAATTCAGCTTGAAAAGCGAAATAGGTAAGACTGGTTAAGGAAAAACAGATAGAGAGAGTGGGACCTAAAATGCACAAGGCCAAAGCAAGAAACCTGCAGAAAAAGACATTTTCATGAGTTTTGACCAACATGTCGTTCTTTTCTCAATAGCATATGGAACTTGTTTGAAAATCTACAGATAGGTTCTTAAAGCCATTGTCTTCGTGATATGAAAGGCTGTGAATGAAGCAAGATTTCCAGTTAAGATTGATGTGTGTAATAAATAGTGTCTTAAAATGTGATTTATCAACAAAAATTGGAATTGTGAATTGCAATTTTCTTCATGGCAACAAGCAGATTATTATGAGATTCAAAATTCCGTTCTTGCTTTGGCTGGCATAGTGTGCAAGATAACAGCCTGAGAACTGGTACTGTGTTGCTTTGGTGAAAGTTCTCGAAATCACTTTCTGCTTCGTGGATGGTACTCAGACCTTTGCTTTTGTCATATGGTGCTGGGTTTGTGTATTCCATGTTTTGATGAAATAGTGTTTATTGTCCCCGTGGTTTTAAGGTTACCTTTAGTTGAATTGGTGAAAAATGGAAGTGTGTAATTATTTGCATAGTTTTCAGTTGAGAGGTAAAAGTTATAATATGAACGCCAACAAATATTCTGCTACAGCAAAATTGAGAAAAGTTTTGAGTGGATTCTGGAGTTAAAGAGATCACCTATATGTAGTGGTTTGGTTATTTTTAGCTCACCTTGTGAATTTGTTGTTCATTATTGGGTTGTGTAGCTGCAACCTTACTTTAAGATCCAAAGAAATGCAGTACAGTTTGTTCTGGGTGATTTGCAACGAAGGAGTACTGTTACGAATATGTTACAAACTTTGAGCTAGAAAGAATTTGAAGGAAGGAAATTAACAGCTTGACCAGAAGAAATATAATTCCAATATAAATGGTCCTTTATTGGAAATAACAAATTTTCCTGTTAACTCATTCTTGGTTGCCAGCATTCTTGCCCCAGTGTGTCAACTTGGGCTCATCATTTGGTAACTAGCATACCTACGAAGATGCATGGCTAGTGCATATAGTGGTGACTTTTTTTTTTTTTTTTTTTTCATTTATTATTTCATTCTCCCATGTGGAAGTGGGCCATCAGCTCAACTTGGAGCTCTTAGGCTTAGAATAGAGAATTATATCTATAGAGATAGTGTGATGTCACACATTTTGTAGTTTAGAAGAACACTGATATATACATAAAATAACATTCTTAAATTTAACTTTACTTTGAACAAGGATTTTTTGGCACCTTCTGAGAATAAATCATTTGTTTATAGTTAATAGCTCATAAAAGAGAGAGAAAAGGAGACATAAACATTCTTCTTTGTAAAAATATAAACAAACATTGCTTCAAGTTAAAATATGTCCAAATCTGTATGCATTCTCAGCCGGGTCATCATACTTCTTTGAGAGCAAGTCACTTTGTAGTGTTTATTGTTTTCTACAGCCGGTGGTGGTACCGCCTTATACCTCTACAGAGTGTGCAGCCATGATGATAATGGTTGCGGTTTAGTCTTTGCCAAGGAATGTGCTACCTGCAGCGTCTCAGCATATTGAACGTATTTTTAATGTTGTCCAGGGGCTGGGGTTGGGAAGAGGTGATTGGTAGTGGGGGTTGGCATGTTATGTAGAATGGAGTGGGCGAGTGGGGAGAGGTCGATGGCTTTGAGAGATTGGGGAAGGTTGTGGGAAGTTGCATTTTGAAAGTATCGTAGGCAGAGAGAATGAAGGTGGGAGAGAATTGTTGGGAAAGTATGTAGGTCGTTAATAGTTTCAATTCGTATGTTTTTCCAAAGTCAATAGGCGACGCGTATGGCAGGTCTAACAAAGGCTTTGTATGTATTTATAATTTAGGAAGCCCTTACTCGCCAGGTTTGACCCACCAACCAGCAGAGGAGGTGAAACCCATGGTATGCCCTTCTGTAAATTATGTCAATATGTATATGCCATCAGAGATGATACCTAGGCGAGTCCTTGCATCTCCGAAAACCTTCAGTATGTTAATGGGACGTTAAACCACTAGCGAAAAAATCCTTCCAGTCCAAGAGGAAGATTCACTCATAAAACTACAATCGATACCTTCACCTTGACTTGAAAGTTGTTGAAATTTGTCATCTAAATCACATTTCACATAAGTAATAATCGTCCATTATCACTGCTATCTAAGTACAGTATATTTGCATCCTTAGATCATCTTCATTCATACTGAATCACTAATTTATTTCAGTACTACATATAAATGCTGCTGTGAACAACAGGTCTGTTGAGCTACACCAGTACGTAAACAAAGCTGAGTCGTCTGACCATGAAAATGTGCTAACAAACAGTCGACTGTTCCTTGTGTTATTTCCAAGAAAATAACAAAACACATTAGTTTGAACTTGGGAAGTTACTTCGGGAACCAAACAAAGTTCACTCAATAAGAAACAGATGGCAGTAGCTCAATGAATAGCTTAGTAATGGCTGTCAAAATAAATGTTGTCGGACTAGTAAGAGTTAAGAAATTTTGGACTAGCACAAGTAGCATGATTTTGTGCTTATTTTATAGTGATTTTTTGAATAATTAGTGTGTACAGCTCTTTGGCTGAATGGTCTAGTGCAGCGGCCTTCAGTTCAGAGGATCCTGGGTTCGATTCGCTGTTGGGCTGGAGATTTTAGTTGTCCGGTTAAATTCTCTGGCATGACAACTGGGAGTTTCTCTAAATTGACAACTCTCATTAACATACTGCCAACCACCACAGAAATGTATATTAGTTGGATACAGACTGGTATTAGGGCAGTGGTGTAAAACTAGGCCAGGTTCACATATGTGACACCTTGCACCCACGACTTCACCAGGGTATGTGAAATCCAGGAAACCCATTTTCACACCAGGCAAATGCTGGGGCTGTACCTTAATTAAGGCCACAGCCATTTCCTTCCCAATCCTAGCTCTTTTCCCAACCATACTGTGTTCGCTGAAAATCTTCAGTAGGTTAGTGCAACATTAAACCACTAGCAAAGAAAGCTGTTATAACATGAACACCACTAAATATTCTGCTACGGCAAAATTGAGAAACATTTTGAGTGAAATTGGAGTCAAAGAGATCACTTATATGTAGGGGTTTGGTTATTTATAGCTCGTCTTGTGAATTCGTTGTATACAATATGGGTACTGTAGCTTCAAGCTTGCTTTAAGATTCAAAGGAAAGTAGCATAATTTGTTCTGGGATATTTCCGACAAAAGAATAGTGTTACAAAAATGTTGCAAACTTAGGGCTGGGAAGAATTGGAAACGAGACAAATGGCTTGACCAAAAGAAATATCTAAGAATCAAAGAATTATTTAACCACCTAATCGATATCTTTGTTTGCCTTTGGCAATTTTATAAAGTCATTCATAGGGGCAAAAGATCTTCTCAGGTCGACGCCCCGAATAAATAGCTTTTTTTTTTTTAATTTTCGATTGCTTCGCAGACATCATCAGGTACATTCACTTATGCTTAGGTATAGAATAGATGAAAGTTTACACAATATATTGTTCTAATAACAGCCTTAATCTCTTCTCATGGGAAACTTACGACTTTGTCTGATAAAATGTGTAATTAAAAACTTATCCTTAACTAAAATACTGTTAAAACATTTGTTCAGCTTCCAATTGAGGAGATAAAAATCTTTTTAAGTCTCTTTCATGCTTCTGCTCGAAAGAGTGTTTGAAAAACATTGATAACTTGTTATAATTTTATTGCTAAAGGTGGATTTCTTATTGTCCAAATTTAAATGGTCTTGCAACTCAATGTTGGGACACGCTTAGATGTAACTTGTGCATAAACTAGGCAAATGGGCAGTTTGTAACACTATCCCTGTCTGTGGATTTCCATCTTTACTTCCCCCTATCTTGGGTCTGGGTCTGTGCTTGTGTTCTCTGTCCTTGCTCTGGTATAATACACTTCCAAGCAGAAGCACAAAAAAAAAAAAAAAAGAGACATGAAAAGACTTTATCTTTTTAATTAGAAGCTGAAC
This sequence comes from Anabrus simplex, assembly GCF_040414725.1. Taxonomy (NCBI): domain Eukaryota; kingdom Metazoa; phylum Arthropoda; class Insecta; order Orthoptera; family Tettigoniidae; genus Anabrus; species Anabrus simplex. The sequence continues at coordinate 162,484,765 of NC_090279.1, read as the reverse complement.
AAATGTTTTAATAGTATTTTAGTTAAGGATAAGTTTTTAAGTACATATTTTAAGCATTTCTCCCCTCCCCTTCTCCTCCAACCCCGCCTCCCCTCACCACCATCGTCCTTCCCCATTAGACAAAATCATAAATTTCCCATGAGAAGGGATAAAGACTGTTATGAGAACAATATATTGAGTATACTAAGCATAAGTGAATGTAGCTGATGATGTCTGCGAAGCACTCGAAACTTGTTCTCTGAATGACTTTATAAAATTGCCAAAGGCAAATAAAGGTATCAATTAGGTGGTTAAATAATTTTTTGATTCATAGATTGTCATATCGATACGGACATGAAGTGGACAGTTTGCAGTTCAAAAGAAATATTTCGAGCTGTCAGTGGAGAGATGGCTTGGAATGACATTAGTAGACGAACAAGGTTGATCAGAGTTTTTGCAAATAGGAAAGATCGTAAAATGGAGATAAACTTGGATTTCAAGAGGACAGATTGGGGCAAATACTAGTTTATAGGAAGAGGAGTTGGAGATTGGAATAATTTATCAAGGTAAATGTTTGACACATTTCCAACTACTTTGAAATCGTTTAAGAAAAGCCTAGGTAAACAAGTGATAGGGAATCTGCCATCTGGGTGGCAGCCCTAAGTGCAGATCAAAGGTGATTGATTGAAGGGTAAATATTTAGTGGAAAACTAAGCTACCAAATATCTCGCAAAGTTGCTCCAGTATGAAGCAGCTACTATTGCCTTGTCACTTACTGTGTCTAAATTTTTCACGCTGGGTTTCCACGGAGCAGTTTGAAAATCACTGCTGTCACAGGAACCATTTTGTGTACAGTCTTCCGTTTGAAGTTCTTGCCGTATCAGTTCTTATGCTGTTCAGTAATATCCATACTGGCCATGGTTGTTAGGGTAAGAGTTGGAGTCTCCTCTATTAGCTTATTCCACTCCTGTAGTGTCGACTGTTGCTGCCAGTACTTGTTCCTGAGAGTGCTTGATTTTGCACTTGTGTATTAGTAAATTTGTAAAGAACTTATTACAATAACAATGTTCTTGGAGATCTAGTGACAAATTTTTGTTGTTACGAGGTAAGTGAACACAAATTAACATAGGAATCTTGGAATATACTTGTACACCAAATCATTACATTAAAACTAAAAATAAAACATTCATAAAATAGATTGAGATATAATCTTGAATAAAAATTACTAAGTAAAAATTATTTTTTGTCACAAAACAACATTTTAGATTTAGGAAATCTCATGTTGTTAAGTTTAGCCGCACTGTGGGGTCTTAGTGTTGTTGCTCCTGAGTATGGAGATGGGTTTCACCATTCAAACAACCATTAATTAATGCCGTATTTTATATCCAAGCTATTATTGACCAGTCCTGTGTATAGGGGTAGGGATAGTGAGTCTGCTTCTTACCTGGAGGCTTAGGGTTCATTTCCTGGCTTGTCTGAGGGTTTTCATTCTGGATAGCCTTGTGATATCAACTTTGGGAGCTGAATGACATGAGAGACAGCAGTGGACTTGGCCAACGAAGCCAAACAGTAACTGTGCAATTATTGCATGATAGGGGGAGTACCATTAGCCAAGCATCCACTCCAAGGTTTGAGCCAATGTACCAAATGAGATATTCCGATTGAATTAGCATTATTATTATTGTGAGTAGTAAAGTTTTAACATTATTTCAGAAAATGTTAGTACCAAAACTTTTTTTTTTTTTTTTTTTTCTGTAACGTTTTTCATTTGAGTGATATTCCCTGGAAATGTTGAGTTTTGAATTTCATTTAAGTTTACACATTTGAAAAGAAAAAAGAAATTGTGGTTTAGAATTCTTAGTAATCTGTTACTGACATAGTAACATGGTGGGTAGCAAAAATGAGATTTCCCTTCTCTAACTGCCAAAAATATAAAGTTAAGAATCAATTTCCCAGTGGCATTTGTTGGCTACCTCACCTGTGGTCCTGTCTTTCCATATAATGTAAGAAGAAGAGTTGGTGTGTTTCTGATGTCTCAGGACTTTTGCTTAGGTGTTAATTGATTGTAGGATGAGTTGAGAAGATTGGTTGAACAGCAACTCTTACTATGTATACTGGAGTTTACAAGTTCGTACTTATCTGGAGAAAAACATTTTCATATGTTTTAGTTGATATAAAGTAACAAAAAGAACACAACAAAATGCTGCTTCAAAACTATGAAATATTCAGTATTCCTTATGCTCTAGATAACACTGAATTAAAGTGAAGAAAGCATAGTTCAGGGCATATTTTGTGAAAAGGGTTTTTAAACTAATATTTTAAAATGTTTTTTAATTATTCATAAAGAGAAATGTAATATTACAGAATAATGCTAACATTATTACTTGGATGGATCAAATTACATATGTTGGGCTATGTGGCTAGACCAGGAGTTCTTAACATATTTTTTCTTCTTTTTGTGTGTGTGTGTGTGTGTGTGTGTGTGTGTGTGTGTGTGTGTGTGTGTGTGTGTGTGTGTGTGTGTGTGTGTGTGTGTGTGTGTGTGTGTGTGTGTGTGTGTGTGTGTGTGTGTGTGTGTGTGTGTGTGTGTGTGTGTGTGTGTGTGTGTGTGTGTGTGTGTGTGTGTGTGTGTGTGTGTGTCACACAGACCCTTTTGAATTTCTAATAAAACCTATGGGCCCCCTCCCTATGAAAATGAACATAAGCACATAAACACAGTTTTGCAAGCAAAAAAAAAAGTTTATTTTATTGAAAACTGATTGCCTTGTGCTGTGTATAACACAAACAAAGTATTAGTGTACAATCTTAAACAAAAATTTTCTTTTTCAGTCTTTATCTCCAAAAAAGAAATGACTACATGTGAAATGAAATGAAATTGAGTGCAAATGGAACAAAACAAAATATTTAATGCAGTTTTAAAGTTCATGTCATTGAGAACTTAGTTGTTGTTTGGCATGAATAGGAAGATGAATCTGGAATGATCTTTGATAAAGCAACACACATCTTGTCTTTGACATCCAGTCAATTTCGACTTTTTTGCTTTGAATGAAACAATTACTGAAAATCCCACGTCAAAAAGATATCTACTGCCAATGGAATCAGAACATCCAGCTTGCTTTACCAAATGAAGGTTGGCTTCTTTCAGCCTACATCAAAGTTCTTCAAGGCTCCTCTGTTGAATTTTCTTTGTAACATTTTCTTTGTCTTCAAATCAATGAGATCATCTTTGGGAAGATCTCAGTCACTAATACAGTCTATTTCAGCCAGGCAAAGATTACAAATCCATGCTCATTGAGTCATTATTATTACTATGCACTGCTACAAAATCAAAATTTTGCAGTTACCCTTCTACTATTAATGTTAAAATTATAATGAATAATATTGTTATTACATACATCGATGCAGCCAGCTATGGACTGTAGCTACACAAGCTATGTGCCATGTTTCTTTTGGAGGCCTACACTTTTTTCTTTTACATTGTGGCCGAAGCTTTGATAGTCAAGCTTCTCTTCTGTTGCTCTTCCGCTGAGATGTTGCGCACTTTACCAGGATCTCTCTCAGGATTCTCCCTCAAATCCACAACTTTCTTCCTGAAGATGGTTCCGTCTTGAATTTCTTTGGGAGTTATGCCTCCTTCCTTTAGATCTCCATGCATTTCTTTCAGCCATCATGGATGAGTTTTCCATTTTTCATGAAGAGCAAGTATTCTGTGCTATCCGTCCAGGTTCACTCTCTCTAGGTGTCTGTGAAAGCTCAGCCCCCTCTTTCTGATTGTAGTGGTAATCTTCTCTATTCTCTCATATAGTTCCCCATTGTGAATAAATATGTCAGTGTTTTAATTTGTTTTTCACGGACCCCAGGTTAAGAATCCCTCAGCTAGATGGTACTAGAGTGCTGGCTTTCTGAGTCCAAGAAGGCTGATTCAGTACCAGCTCCGCCCGGCGGAGTTTGAAGATGTTCAAATACGCCAGTCTAGTCAGCAACTTGGCATCTCTGAAAACTTTAAAAGTAGTTAGCAGGATGGCAAACCAATAACATTACAGTATTATTACAGAATTACAATTGAGGAGATTCTGAATATAGTTACAGATGGAAGAGTAGTAGGTTGATAAATCTAGTATTTGCTCATGTACTTGAGAGAGGAACTATATAGATAATAATGGTAAGGAAATGCAAAGGTATAAATGCAATAAGAGAATATTAAGAGTGGATGCAATGTGTAATATTAACGTAGGAGTGAAATGTGGAGCGCAGGACAGGATGGCTTGGAGATCTGCACCAAAACGGTTGATAATTTGGTGACCTGAAAAAACCAATCCTATTCTACCCTGATCATATGCTATATTCCCTTTCAGTAATCTCTTACTTCATTTTTTTATTATTTCCTTCACTGTGATGTCACCTCCTCTCTGAGACCCTTAGTAAGACTGATTGAGCGCTTGAGCTGAGTTGTTCATGTGAAGTTCTCATGGTCTTAATTTTCTTGCTATGATGTTGTCGACATGCTGCAGGATCACGAGGGTAATAAGGTGTGGATCTGCCCTGCGTGTGGAGGCCAGGATGATGGCAGTCCGATGATCGGCTGTGACGATTGTGATGCCTGGTACCACTGGTAAGTGCCTCTTTCTTTTAATCCCTTATTGCATATGATTTGGACTGAAGTCTTTATTGTATTAAAAAGTTTTAAAGCAGTCATATTCTTACCTCTTTAATAATAATAATAAGAAGAAAAGTAGACTTTTAAGTGTATGGTCTGGAAAATGATACAACGTACTGAAATGTTTTACTGTTATTATTAGAACATTGTTTAATAAGGGAGGGATCTGGTTGTTGTGGAGAACAGAACAACTCTATTTTAGTTGCATTAAAGCTTGTAAACATTGACTTATTGCAAAATTTTAGCTGGCATGGATGAGGGAGGCAGGAGAAGTAGGCTTTTGAACATGCATCTTCTGTCTGCTCTTGCTTGCCTGGAGACAGCAGAAGAGAGTACTGTGTTGTCAGTTAGGGGTAAATCACTCATGTTTGAGATGCAAAGGAATGTTTGTGGTGGTGTACAGTCTTCTCAAGCAATGTGACAGGCAGTAATAATGAAACTGTTGGTGGATTTCTATAGTATTTCTGAAGATACTGCTACAAGACACAATATGTTATTTTTAAACAAATAAAGAAACTGCTGTTTGAAGAAGAAAAAGAAGTTGTAGACAAGGTCAATGCACTTGTAATCAATGAGGTGGCATCATACGAAGATAGTAGTAGTGACTTCAGGGATGAATCAGTGTCAGCAGTGACTGATATCCAAGAATGTAGCAATTCTTCTTTTTAAAAACCACAACTACCAGAAAATCTAATACAAAATTTCCCGACAGTCTGATGCCTAGAAGATCTGGACGAACCAGCCAAGAGAAGAGGATGAACCTTTTGACCCTCCTCATCCATATCTTGCTGGATTAGGTATCAATATGACACCTCATATGAATTTTAAAATAATATATCAAAGAAAAGCAAAATAATGAACAAGACTGAGAGGCACCGACCTGGATTTGGATCATTACCACTTGGAGATCAAACTGAGTGTCCTTCCCAGAAATACCAGATGACACAAAACCCCCAGGACAATCAGATTTGACACAAAGTAACTTAAGAACAACCAGGAAGTAAATCAAATGTTGAAAAAGGCAGATCTGAACAAGTGGGACCAACTGAAGGAGGCTCTAGCCCGGACGACCACTGAACTTGCTCTCCTCACAAGAAGGAGACCTGTGATGGACTGATGACTGTGACTACACAGTAGCCCAAAAACAAACAACATGTCTGAGATGGAACTCTCAGAAGATCAAGGGAAACTGGGAAAATATCTAGGAACAGAGGAAGCTCATGGCCAAGATAATCTGCGGAATTAAATGAACCTTCACACACAACCCAGATTGAAAAGAGCTTCACTAAAAATAACTCCCGAGACTTCTACAGAACTTTCGAACAGAACGTTACTAAATGCAATCCAATGAGCCTTCACTTCAGAAACTCGCAGGACAAGCTGGTTAACAGCAACAAGGAAAAGTGAGTACTTTAACCATTCATTAAACATATTTTCACACCTGATTGGCAGTTTTTGAGATGGTTGTGCTTGAGTATCCGGTAAATGAAGGAATTACTGTATCTGTTGGAATCACTGTATGATTTTTCCTGTAACGTGATATGAAGGAAGAGTCTTGTGGACTAATTCCTCAGCATTTGTCCACTCCTCTAATAAATACAATTTCTAGGTATGACCACATTACATCTAATGTAACATCCCGATATGATCTCAAGAGTGAGAAGATAACTCAATACTGAGAAACTGGTGCAAATAATGATTGATTTAACTAAATCTTCATCTAGGAAATTTTTAAAGAAAGAGGATGGGTCTGGAATTGCCTGTAAATATAACTATCGTTGATAAAATATCACTATTTACCCACTCAGTGGACATATAAGACACTAGATGTAGTCACGATATTTTTACTTTCACCATCACCATTACGGAGATCCCTTTTTCTATCACCGCAGTACACTACACCATGGTCAAGCTCTTTGAATTCAAAAATAATTTCATCACAAACTTTGTTTTTTGCACAAATGTCATATATATCGCACTTTCGAGCCGATCAGCTGGAGTAGGTTGACACTTGCTACGAGAAGCAGTGGTGGCACAGAACTGAAAATAAAATATTTGACTTGTATTTCCCTTGTTCGAGAGTTCTAACAGATGCAGGGTCAAGGTCGGACCTTTGGAGCCTCACACACACAAAACAGAGAATGGCTGCATGTGTCGTGGACGTGTTTACATGGACGTGTGAGGCAAAGAGCTAAGAATGTGCTCATTTCAGATCCAACCAGTGAAGAATTACCACCCAATGACACCAAACACAGACTCACGTCCTCCTTCAGTGGAAGAAGTTAATCAAATAATCCAGCTACTGAAGAACAAGGCAGCTGGAGTATTGTAGCCAAACTCTGGAAGGATAGTTGCCTAGTTGTACTTCCTCTTAAAACAATAATCACCACCACTACCAAACTCTGGAAGTATGCCAATAGCAAGGCAGTGAACAAGCTCACTGAGATTCAGAACATCTGGGAAATGGAGAGCCATCTAACTAGACCTCAGCTTTGATCCACCCCTTTCAGAAGAAAGGAGATTGTTAAGATGTAAACAACTGGCAAGGAATTTCTCTCCTCCCAATAATGTACAAGGTCCTGTCTAAGGCCTTACAGACAAGGGCAGGAATCTACTGCACAGTCAGACTGGAGGTGTATCAGGAGTGTTTCAGAAAGAGAAAGCCATTCTTGTATGTGCAGATCCTCATCTTCTAAGTTATACCAGCCCACTCCAAGATTAGAAAGTGGTGTTTACCTTAGTTGATTTTAGAAAAGTGTGTGACTCTGTGAACCAAATGACCCTTAGTAAAATTCTCAAGGAACTAGGACTAGACACCAAAACCTGAAAACTCATTCTACAAACCCTGACTGACACACAGTCCCAGGTTAAATTCAGAGGTGAAATCTCAGAAACCTTTGAGGTCAAAACAAGTCCACTCCTCTTTAAACTGCATCTTTGCAAAAATTGTGATGGAATGGCTCAAGGAACAGGTCAAGTTTGGTCTATCTGGGTCACAAGTGGGAAGAGCTGACTGTAGATTGTCTGGCCTATGGAGAAGACATGGCACTGATTGCTGAATCTCTGATCGGTTGTCTCAGAAGACAGGTGGCCAAAGCTGGACTCTAAAATGTCACTAGAGAAAACCAAGTACGTTACCATCATCAAAAGGGCTAATAGAGGGATGTCACTAGAGCAGAGTAAAATCCAGTGAGTGGAGAAATTGAAGTACTTTGACGACTGGGTCGATCCTAACTTGTCAGAGAAAGCAGTGAGAATTAACAAACTGGAACCACTTATCGACCGACTTAAAACACGTACAACAAGATATGTCTTGTCATCAAGTCTGAAGCTGAAACTCCACACAACAGTCTTCTGCCCAGAAACCCTGTATGCTGTGAAGTGTTTGTCACTAAATAGGAGAGGCTTGATTGAAAAACTGGAAAGTCAGAGAGAGACAAATTTTCAGAAAGATCCTTCAACCTGTATTGAATAGTGGAGAATACTGGAGATGTCACAATTCAGAACTCTACTACAAGTAGAGAGGCACTCTCACTGTGCCAGGAAAAGGAGGGTAGTGTTCTGTGATTATGTGGACTGACCAACCACCTGTTCATCTTCTACAAAACAGAGAAGTCCGTACCATCTGGCTGACGGAGAGTGAACTGGGGCTGACAGACTTGCAAAGCAGACAGATCCTGAAGAAAGTGTAGTTTCCAGGAAAACACTGTTGTTGGAGGGAAGGAAGGAGCTACACCAGGATAAGATGCAACAATACTGGGCAAAGATCAAAACCCAACAGTTGAACAAGCGTGCTCCCAAGTAACTTATTCGAAAGAAGAAGACCACCTCGCAAAACTTTGAAAATGCACTTTCTAACAAATGTTGCAGTGACATAATGCAGGTCCCTAAACCAAGAAACTAATTTGAACATTTCATTGCAATGAGACAAGAAAATGTGATTATACCTAACCTAACCTCGTGCATTGAGAACCTGGACAGTGAGTGTAAAGAAGAGAACTGATCCAAGCAATTCTCTGAGTTTCAAAGCCTTCAACACGTGGGCAAATAATTGCATTCCCAAGCAATAATGTGGTTTTTTTTTTTTTTTTTTTTAATATAGGCACCTGAGCCAAGGCTCTTCTTGGTGCAATACAAATAAATGACAATGGCAGCTATATTCACAATCTGATTACAAAATAAAATACAGTAAGTATATAATTTAACATGGTGTAAGAGATAAGATAGGACAAAGCTTCCTAACCATATTTACCATACTACTTCAGGTATTTAGTTAGATTACTTTTGAAGATAGATAAAGTTGGTAACATTTTTATATTTTTTGGAAGCGAGTTATACATAGTTATAGAAAAATGCCAAAGAGAGTTTTGACCATAACTAGTGGAATGAATCTGATTGTAGTGAATATTATAAATAATTCTTGTTTCATAATTATGAATCTGTGAATTGGTAATTACTGATGTGTTTGAGCGGACTAATTTGTTTTGAATTTTATAGATCATAATTATAGAAGCCTTTATGCGGAGGTTTGGAAGTGATAATATATTACAATATTTATACAGATCTTTAGTCGGTGTCAGAATGGGCAGTTTGAAAATTATTTTTAGTGCTCTCTTCCTAAGGACCTCTACCTTTCCAAATAATTCTTTATTACAGCATGCCCAGACATGTATCATATAAGAGATGTGGCTTTCAATAAGAGCATAGTAAATACCCTTCAACAACCCACGAGAAAACTTATATCGCAATCTACTGAGGATACCAATCACAGGGATAATTTTATTACAGATAGTCTCCACGTGATTACTCCACGACAGATTTTCATCTATAATCAGTCCTAAGAATTTAGTACTGTGCACTTTCATTACTCTTTGATTGAAGAAAAGCAGATTTTTATCCAAATTTAATACATATAAAGGTTTGTGAAAATTTATGTAGTTTGTTTTTGTTAGATTGATAGTTAATCGGTTGGAATTAAGCCATGAATGTTTTCTTTTTCAAGTATTTTCTAAAAGTTATTTATTCATAAATTTGTTTACACAGACTAAAGAACTTAACAGTTATAAAAAGAAAGAGGAGGAACAGGATCACTTGTTGAAGATAACCCACAAACTGGTTGAGGATGTTGCTGATATTGAACAGAGAGCTCATGAAATTGCGAGATAAGTCAGGTCTATGTACTGAACATCAAGTTGTTTGCAAGCAAGTCAGCTAATTTGTCCAAAAGGCATATGAAGTTTTTTCTGCAAATAACGTTATAGCCCAGATATATAGGATAAATGTAGAGTTCTTCTTCTGGGGTATTCTTGGATAGCAAATAGAAATTACAAGCATTACAACACTACAGGTAATTCTAGCAAAATGTACTGGCATAGCACAACAAGCTTTTTGATGAATTTATCATATATATTTCCTTTGTTTTCAATTTTTGTGTACTTTCAGTTCTTAGCAGCAAGATTTGTAAACTTGATCCAATTTGCGTTTTTCCGATCTGATCCTAGTTCATTTCAAAAACCATTGTAGTGCTGTTTCAAAGAGTTTTGTAAGGGGGTCTTGTTCTCGTTCTGTCCATCCTCATAACATCCCCAAACCTTTGTAGCCTGCGTCTTGCTAAAAGCTTGGTAACAGGCTCCTTCCTGTTTGCTTCATTTCTGATCTTGTTTTTCTGATCTTTTGATGAATTTCATTCCTGTTGACTGGATTTTGCTATTAGCCTTGTTATATTGGGTACATGTTTCGAGTCCATTGGTGAGAATTGGAATGAAGTATGTTTGAAACATGGTCAAGTTTGCTTTCTAGGGTGTTTTTATCATCCCACAGTAGATTTCTCACACGAAAATTGAGAAGCTTTCTGAGTCCTTTTAAGTATTTCTTGATTTATTGTCATCTTTTGAAATGATACTTCCAAGGCATTTTAAATTAGAAACAGATTATAACAAAGTTCCCTCCAGAAAAATGTTTGAATCTGTGCCTTTCTTGTTAATAGTAATTTCAACAGTTTTTGTTTTACTGATGTTTAGTCCATATTCTTTGAACTTACCATTCCAAAGATTTCATTCTCCTGTACTTCTGCTTCATTTTCTCTCCCATATCAGAATATCATCTGCAAATATTATAGTGTTAGGCTCTTTGTAATGTTCTTTGATGGATTTTATGATCCAATCCATGTCATTGATGAACAGGAGTGGTGACAAGGCACTTCTCTGCTGGACTCCTCTTTTGGGTTTGAATCAGTTTGATCTTCCATCCCCTATTTGACACAGCTATTGCATTTTTGATAGAGCGTCTTTACTTTATCAATTGGGTGTTCTTAACCATATTCCCGGTGCTTCTGTGTTAATTCTGACGGCAAATATGAAGTCTGTACTGCTTGGCTCTTCCTGCAGTCACCTTTCTCCTTCTCCAATAATGGTTCTACTATATTGCTGATTTTTCTTTCACTTATTTTCTCGAAAAGTTTAAGTCAGAGAGAGTAGAGTAATGCCCCTTTAATTTTCACATTTCTTTCTGTATCCCTTTTTATACAGGGTGATGGTGATATCTTTCATCCAATCCTCTGGTTTTGTGTTCTCTTTCCAGATGACAGAAAGTATTGTATACAACCACTGTATGCCTTGTGCTCCAGCTGCCTTTATCATGTCAGCAGTGAGGTAATCAAACCCTGGGGACTTGCCATTTCTTGTGTTCTTCAGATCAGAATCCACTTCTAGCCTTGTTAGCTGGTGTTGTGCTCCATCACTCGGACTTAAACTGCAATGTTCATTGATGTAATTTCCAAGACTTTCTCCATTTAATATCCTATCCTCCTAAATAAGTCGTGAATTGTCATTTCTTTGTTCTTTTCCATTGCTTGTTGCATATGAATTCCATCATGTTACTAAGAGTGTTGCATTTGTACGTGCAGTCCATTTATACTCTTTACTGGGTCAATTCACTGCTCATAGAAATTGTTCATATAACTTCAGCTTGCATTATCCTTTATATATGTTCATGGGGTATCTTTGTGTACATATTTTTGCCTTCCCTCCTCCTATACTAGTGGTGATAATAACTGTCAGACCCCACCACCTCTTCTCAAACAAATTCCTTTATCAAATTAGAAGTCTTTGCTTCTGTTTTATTGAGTTTATTTTGTGTTTTTGCTCATACTACTAATCAATTTTTGTAAAATATAAGTTTCACGCTTCTTTCAAATGTTCTGGAATACTTTTGTGTTTAAGAATGCCAGTGAAGAGAATAATATATTAACTGTTTTGATATTAGTCATAATTTTAGTGTGTAATAGAACTTATTAGCTTTTCAGTCTATCAAACATGAATATTACTTGGAACATTATAAAATGCCTGTAAAAATGAATAATTATAAGTGGAATGACATGTTTCATTCTAAAAGAACATTCTCACATTCTATCAAGTCACTTTTGACCATTCTTCTTCTTCTCTTCATGAATGGGTCACCTAGGACCGTGTAGAATCAACCTTTTTTTTTTTTTTTTTTTCAGCTTTCCTTCTTGCTCAGTAGTTCCCCATTCTTAAGGACTGTGCAAGTTTCCAATCTTCCGACTATTTACCTCATTTAGATTCCTGTTCTTCTCCCTCAAATCCATATGTTTGGACCCGTAATTCTGATTTTATTCTGATCTAGTAGATTTTGTGATCCTAGTTCAGTTCAATAGTTTATACCTCTTTGGTATAGTGGCCTTGTATTTGCAGAAATGTGTACATTTCGTGGGAAGATCAAGTAGAGTCCATTCTTTCTAAATATCCTGTAAATTGGATTTGTCATAGTCGCATCATATCTGTGATTCTGGAAACACGTTGATATGTTTCACAGTTAGGTTTAGGCTAAAGAATTCCATTTTTAACTCTTGACCCTAAGATTTTTCTCATAATTTTTAATTTCTTAATCTCTAATTGTTCCTTTAACCTCACTTGTAGCAGACTGACTGTTTCTTAAGCATATAGTGCCTCTGGTTTAATCACTGTTATGTTGAATCTTACTGTTCCAGGAGAGCCATTATTTGTTGTAAACAGTTTTTGTTAGTTGGAAAGCAGTTTCCATCTTCTGAATTTTTGATATTATGGATTTCTTTTCATTACCATTCTCTATAATCCATTCGCTTAGGTGTTGGTAAATGCCTTCTGCTAGTACTGCAGCACAGTTTTGATGTCAGTCATACACTTAGATTGTTCATATAATATTTGAAATCCATTTTTCACTGCTGCTTCATGTAGTATAGCAAGTTGTTTTTGTGCATCCGGGATGTTTTAGGCAATTAGTGCCATATTATCAGCAAAGGCTAGACAGTCATTTTTAATACCTTTAATCTGAGGTCCTAAATGGTGAGATGGTGCACCTGCTTTTCTCTCTTCTTTTGACCACTTTTTCAAGACCACAATTGAAAAGTAATGGAGAGAGTCCATTCCCTTGTCAGACTCCTGTGTTTATTTGAAATTTGTGACTAAATTCACCCAGAAACTTTATCTTAGCTATTGTTTCAGCGACAGTTTCCTTGATAATATTTCTTGCTTTTTTCTTGTTTTTTTTATCAGGTCCAAATTCTGTTAAGATATTGAGAAGTGATTTGCGATATATGCTGTCGTATGCTTTTTTTTAAATCAAGAAATGTATTAGTGTAATTCTTGTTGACTGTGTTACAGAAATAATACCCACAGAGTTTTCTCAAGTTAATTTGCTCTACACATGCATGTGCACAAAATTGTTTAGATTGCATAAACTTGTTACATGATTGTGAATTGATGATGTTATGAAACAAATAAGATAAATTATGAATCTAGACACTTACAGAGTAAGTAACTTTGAGATAGTATAGTGGAACAAGGTAAGTTTAAAAAAATATTTCCACATTCATTAAGGCAGTACACAGAGAATTTTAACATAAAATGTTCATCATAATCACTCATTCTTAATCAATAACATTTACGTAAGATAATTTAAAAAAAAAAAGGTAAAGGTAAAGAAGTAATTTGGCAGAATCTGATGTTCTTTCAGGAACAGAACATGAAATTCTGTTTTTTTAATTAAATTTTCTCTTTTTCATGCATTTTCAGTTAATAACATTAGTTTGGACAGACTGAAAAACTTAATGGTTACACACTTGGGATCCTCATCACATCCTGCCTATAAAGATTGATTCCCCTACATCAAACGTAAATAACTGCTGTCAATTTTAACTATGTACCTAGACATTGTGATAGCTTCTTCTTCTTCCTCCTCCTGTAGGGTATGTGTTGGAATTCAAGTGCCACCCGATGAGAACGAAGACTGGTACTGCCGAGTTTGTATCGTCAAGAAGCAAGAAAACTCGGCCGATAAGAAGAAGAAACCCAGGAAAAGAAAGATGTTGACCTGATCCATCATTGGAGTTCCAGGTGAGATTAGACACGGGAGGTTTACCCGGTAAATTTCTTCTTCAGTTTTATTATTCCCGCATAAAGTTGGGATTGCTGGTGCGGATTAACATCCTTCAATTGGTCCTGTCTGCCACGAACCTGCTACGCTGGCAGCTGGTAGCAGGGGGAGGGATGATACTCCCACGTGGTGGGTCCCAGTTGGCGGGTAGGAGGTCCTAACTGGCTTTCCAGCGGACTTGAGGGAAATAAGATACTTCTCACAGACCAAACACACAACCCCCTGTGGGTGGGGGACGCCGACGAAGAATACACCCATGGTATCACCTGCCTGTCGTAAGAGGCGACTAAAAGGGGCGACCAAGGGGGGTGATTGTCTTGGAACCGTGAAACTACTTGTGATTAGTACCACCACGCAGAGAACATCATGGGTTGCTTGTACTTGCGCGTAGTACCACTATATTAGGTACCAAATAGGTTTGTTATTATTAGCACACAGGAGCACCGTGCGGTTGGCTTTTGCAGTACCTGTGATTAGTACCACCATATGAGCAGGACCATGGGATGATAGCTAGCATGGTTCTGCCTTGCCTGTGATTAGTACCCACTATATGAAGAACACCACGGAATAGTGGAAGGTCCCTGTGGTCAGTACTCTATTGTGATGAACAGCATAGGTTTGCGTTGCCTGTAAATGGCGTCACAAGGTGAGAAAAACATAGGTCTGTATTATATGTCAAATTTCATAACCTCTGAGTAGTACAATAATGTGTGGAATACCGCAAGTCTCTGCTACTTTTGATTAGTACCGCAACAGGACAAATACCATGGTTCTACTTTGCTAGCGATCGGTACCGTTATGAGGGACCTTTAACTTGGATTTTGGACCCCCTTTAGACTGCAAGCAACATTGTTTCAGTGTTATGCTATAGCAGCAGTCCCTTGGTCAGTAATCCTATTCTTTTACGTCAGTTTGTGTGAATGTAAAGCATTGCGGGACACATCCACTGATTGTTTAAATTCATGTCCATTCATTCTTCGTTCTCACGCTTTGAATTCTGGTCAGTGGAGAATTTTAGACTTTTAATTTGCGATTCCATTTCGTCTCATTTTGTGCAATTAGGGGCCGATGACCTCAATGTTAGGCCCCTTTAAACAACAATCATCATCATCATCGGTCCTGTCTACGACTATGTTCTCCTGTATGTTCAGTTGCCATATCCTCCTCTATATAATCAAGCCACTTTCTTTTGGTGTTCCCTTTCTCCTTTTATAAGTCACAGCCATCTCCATTAGCCTTTTTCCTATATAATCTTCAGTTGTCCATTAACGTAACCAAATCACCTCGGTCATGCTTCTCTAACTTTTCCAATCACAGTACTTAATATTCCACTGATTGTCTCATTCCTTTCTCCATCTCTCCTTGTCAGTCCCGCAAATATCTTAGCATCTTTTACAGCAGCCCTCTAGCGACAGGCCATGTTTCTATTCCATATACGAGTGCTGGTCTTGCAACTATTTCGTGTATTTTCACTTTCAGTCTGGCTAGAGTATTCTTGTCACATAACATGTTCGAAACCCTTCTCCAAGCATTCCAGCCAGATTGTATTCTGCTTGAGATTGCCTATGTCATGTGTGGTAAAGCTAAGGTCAGTGTTCTCCCTAGGACCTTTTTAATGGGCGCACCGCCCTGCTGTTTTTACAGACCACCCGGCTTAACATAACCGAGGTACGTGCTAGTGACATAATATTAATACATATTTGAGTCACTGAGAGCTCCAAATTAAAATGTAAATACTGTAAAATTGTTTATGTAAATGATAAATCTTCATTATTGTCAGGATAATTGCATCAGTTACATTGGAGTTTAAATGTTTAGCTTGACTGTCACGTAGTCTGTGCAAGCATTGTCTGGAATAGCGTGGAATCGCATGCGAGCTTGTTTCCTCATGATGTCACAAACCCATATGGCACTCCACAGCAACCGAGTGGTAATCCCCAATGTTACATGATCATACCTGCCAACTTTCCCGATTTAGGCGGGAGACTCCCGATTTTCGACAGTTCTTCCTGCCTCCCGATTATTCTATTATTTCTCCCAATTTTAGCTTATTTTTTGGTGAACTTCAAACATTTGTTTTCAAATTCCGTCATTTCAGCATTTTTTTTATGCCATTGGCCGGAAGTCCTTCGCTCATTGGCCGCTTTCAAACTAAATATTGACGTTTTTAAAGCGAGAAATGTGCGCAAATGTTTATTGAATGTTTATGTTTATTGAAACCTGTATATCGCGACGCGTATATTGATTGTCAATCTCTCGTTCTCGCGTGCTATGTTTGTGTTCGTTCACATCAGTCTAGTCGATTCTAGAGACTGGTCGCTAGATATGGAGTCTTGCTTAGTAATTTAGTGACAGAATTTCAATGATAACGAATAGTGACTTTTCTAGAGATTTTGGGAGACAATTCTAATTTGAATTTATCTCAGTATAAATATAAAATAAGAGTTTTGTCTGTACATTGCTCAGAATTTAAAAAGACTGATATTTCCCTACCGATCGTGACCACAGTAACAAGGCGAAATGCACTTTTTAATTTTCCGTAATTTCTGTCTGTACTGTATGGATGTGCGCTCATCACGAGAAAACGGCTAAAGAGAATTTAATGAAAATCAGTATATAATGTCGGGGAATAAGTCGCTATAATGTAGGCCATGAATAATTTTATGCATGTTAAGTGAAATGGTAGTTTAGGGGAGGGCCTAAAATTTAATTCTCAAATATTTGTTATTATTATCAAATATTATCAAATTTCCTATCATTTATGTCTTACAGTTTTTACCGTACCAGCTGTGATAACAGAGATATTCATGAATTTGAATTTTTGAAATCCATATCAGTGTCGAGGTACAAGAATATGGGTGAACAGAATTTTATGTAAAGGCAGGGAATAAGGTACTACAGTCTACGCTATAAATAATTTTATTCACCCTGTTCGAAATGGTAGTTTAGGGGAAGGTGCCAATAATTTAATTTTGAATTAGGTATCTTATTGGTCATATCAAAAAGTACTACATAACAAAAGTTATAGGGAATACAATTTCTGATTATTTATGTCTTATTCAGTTTTACCGTACTGACTATAATAATATTTGTGGTGATGGTGATTAAATTGTGAAGATGATTATAAGAATGAGAAAAAAGTCATGAAGGAACGATCACTTGAATAATAACACAAGAGGAAGTCAGGAAAGAAAGGACAACTCACTTTACCTAATATCACAAAATCGGAAGAAAACAAAATGTGAAGGCCTCCAATATAGAAAGCTCATAAAAATGATCAACAATAGCATTACATTTATCATTGTTTGTTGTGATGTGCTTTGTGTATTCAGCTGCCATTTATCTCCGATAGATGGGATTACTGCTGCGTATCGAGTATAACAGCTTGCTTGAATATTGGCGGGAAATAGCTGGGGAGTTAGATCACTCTCTTCTTTAGCATGCCATTCCTGTGGTTCATAAATTTTCTGATACTACTGGTTCGTAACACACTGGATCATCATAGTATTCCAGCTATTCGATCCCTACTCTGAGGCAGTGATTGGAATGAGCAGTGTGCACACTTAAACAGAATAATTACACAGGAGTGTTCGCGGCTGTCTGTAGCCTGGTCATTCTAGCTCTGGAACTTTGAACTGTTAGGTTGACACTGTAGTGCTTTTCGTTAAAAGTAAGAAAATGTGCTGTTTTTAATTTTATCAAATATTTCATATGACAGCATTGCTTTTAATCGCGACATTCATACTGATGTCATTGTAATAACCTATGTTGACTTCAGTTGGGAAAACTATAAGGACAGTCGTTCTGAGAATTCCGTAGCAAAGCACGGGTACATCAGCTAGTTATTTGATCCAAATAGCATTTCGCTTCACATAATCGCGCGGGCGCTTGATGCAATATATTAATTTATGCATTTGCTAAGTAATGGCACCTAAGTGCATGACTGATTCACACATGTGGAGCATGAGTTCATACTATTTTCGGTAGGCTTATCAGAGACCGATCACCTCACACATACTTCCTGTGAGGGAATAGAGATGTGTAATTGTTAGCCTTGTAGCCTTGTATAGCAACAGTCGGGCTTTGAGACAATAAGTGTTATAAATATATCATAGTACTGTATTGTGCAAGACATGTAAAATAAGCAGTTTTGACCAATTGTATCTCCTGATTTCTCCTGATTTTTCCTGATTTTCATATCAAAATCTCCCGATTTTTGGTTTTGTAAAGTTGGCAGGTATGCATGATTATGAACGAACAGTAGAACACTAGAAGTTCAGAATAATCTTATGTCTTATAATACTGAAATAACTCAATTTTGCCGTTTATGTTTACCTGTCTGATATTACTATTAATGCTGTGAGGCGAATACAATTAAATTTTATCATATTCATTTTCTACTTAGTATTCCCCATCCGGTTACTCATTCATGCCACCCGGCTGACAAAAATTTCTGGGGATAACACTGAAGGTATTTTTAAAAATGTCACTGTCGATACCCTCACTCCTTGTTCATAACTCACATTGTTCTAAAATCTGGTTTACTTTTGCTCATTTTCATACCACCATCTTCCATGCAGCCCAAAAAAGAAAGAAAGAAAATTAAAATGGGTAGTATACTTTATTTTCCCTCCCTCTTTTTAATGAAGCTTGCTGCAGGTTGAATTAAGAAATGTCGTTATGACAGCAATGAACCTTGTGCTGCCTGTCAATAAAATACCATTGTAATTAGTCTAGAATCTCTGTAAAAATTGAGAATTGTTAATCAGTCTACAGTATTATAGGCTTATGGCAAGAAGCATAAGAAAACTGATTTAACAGCACAACAAAAACTGGACATTGCAGAAAAATTTCAGCTGCTAAGCTGGCAGCAAATCATGGAATGGGAGTGCAGTACAACCTGTCCACTGCTTTAAGCAAAACAAAGCAAAGCTGGAGGATTTAGTGCGGAACAGTATGAGTGTTGCTGCACCTTCAGAACATCGTGATTGTCTAGTTATCGACACAAAGGTTGGTTTGCAGCAGCAAGAGCTAAGGTAGCCATTTTTAATTTTGAGTAAATTACTTCATGTCCTTATCTTGTACAGCCAGCAACATTCTGAATTTGTTGGATATAAGATGATCTTGGTCCTTTATGCTTTCTCTCCAGTATGGTCGGCAAGATCCCTCCATTCCTCAGTAACTGTCCTATTAGGCTGTATCTTCTGAATTTATTAACTTAACCATTTTTATGGTGTCTTTTGGTTCATATAGACTTTTACCATTTATTTCATTATACTAAAAATCAGGAATTTAATAGGAGTCTGCCTTTTCCATACGATACTCTTAAACAAAATACTTTGTTTATTACATTTACATTCATCTACTCACACATATTTCAAATAAATCGTGCATTTGCTTTCTAAGTGAAAATAATTCCCTAATAATAATAATAATAATAATAATAATAATCGTATCGCCTCAGCTACTATGTGCAGACATTTGGCTGTCTGCTCGTCAATTTCGACGTTCCATTTTACTCTAGGCCCACTAGATGGCAGACCGAGTAAACCGAAACTC
The DNA here is from genome assembly GCF_040414725.1 of Anabrus simplex. Taxonomy (NCBI): domain Eukaryota; kingdom Metazoa; phylum Arthropoda; class Insecta; order Orthoptera; family Tettigoniidae; genus Anabrus; species Anabrus simplex. The sequence goes on along the minus strand of NC_090279.1, from coordinate 162,465,138 downwards.
TCTTGGGCGTCTATGGCTGAGATTTAATGAATTTTGTTGGGTAAACACCAGATGTGTCACCAGAGATCTTTTACATGCCAACGTCATGCGACATGGAGCATTGAATGGACTTTTTTCCGCCCTTCAAAAATCCAACTACCTCTGCCGGGTTTGAACCCACTATCTTGGGATCTGGAGGCCGACACTCTACTACTGATCCTTAAAAAACATTAATGACCGTTTAAAATCACACACTGCATTATAATTAAAAACCTAACAATTAAGACTGTTGTTGTGACTTCTTCTTATTCTTCTAATAATAAAAAATGCCTTGGTCCCATTACAGGATTACAAATAAAACTTGAGCTGCTAGATATAAATAGGAACCGTTGTCCAATTTTACATTTTAATTGTTTTTTTGTTTCTTAACTGTCTCTTCCTTATTATTAATGAAGTATATTGTGCATTGTATACAATTCCTCCTTAAAAATAAAACTACATGTATATTAAATCTTGTTAAAAAATTAATTATGCAGTGCAGTTCTATTCAGTGACTTATTCTCCTTGTGTGGGATGAATTTCCACATTCACTCCCAGCTCCCTCTATGGGTATTTAATCATGCAGCCTAGCAATTTTTAGATGCCATCCTGACTCACTAGGTAACATGTAACACACAGATTTAACTTATTATCACTCCTTTACTATGAGAGTAATCCAAAAAAGAATGTCTCCTTATTTTTTTTATAAATACAAAGAACCATTTATTTCTATAGTATTTATATAATTTTAAAGGATGGACATTTATCTATTTTTTTCTATATACAGTAGTCACCATTTTGGTCGATGCATTTTTGTAGACACACTGACGATTTTTGTATGCCCATGACATACCAGCTCACTGTCATGCCATTGAGGAAACGTTAAATCTCATCTGTAACCTCGTTTTTGGTGTTTGAATTTTTGTGGCTTGGGTGGAGATGGATCCCGCCACTCACATGATTGTTGTTTGGTATTTACCGCTTTGCTAATGAAAAGGACAACTTTTTGGATTCGGTTGTCACGGGTAATGAAACCTGGGCGTTCCACTTCACACTTGTCAGCACCTGCTTTCTTGAGAGTAGATATAGCGACATTTTGTCTAAAATCAGATGGCACTTCTCCAGTATCATACATCTTACACAGGAAATGGAATAACCTTGCCATCTTGTTTTCTCTTAAAGCAGTCAGTAATTCTGAGCGTGTGTAATCATTTCGAGGTGCCTTGTTCCTATTTAGGTCTCTCAAAGCTCTGTCTCATTCTGACCTCAAAATTGAGTCTCCCATTTCATCAGCATCAACAGTCAGTTGTTCCAGAACCTTTTTGTCTATGATTTTCCCTTGGTACAATTGTTGAATGTGATCCTGCCATCTTTCTGCTTTATCTTCTTTCCCCTAGAAGTAGTTTTCCATCTGAGCTCTGACCCTCCTGTGGGCGAGGGACACAAATGAAGAATACACCCACGGTATCCCCTGCCTGTCATAAGAGGTGACTAAAAGGGGCCCTAGGGGCTCTCAACTTGAGAGTGTGGGTTGGGGGCCCTTACCTGAGTCCTGGCATTGCTTCCACTTGCATGTGCCAGGCTCCTCACTTTTATCTATCTCTCCGACCTCCTTTGGTCAACTCTTGTTCTTTTCCGACCCCGATGGTATTAGAGCATTCGATGCCTAGGGAGTCTTTCATTTTCACGCCCTTCGTGGCCCTTGCCTTTCTTTGTCCGTTACTTCATCTCTCTCTCTCTCTCTCTCTGGGTGGGGGCGCAGACGAAAAATACACCCACAGTATCCCCGGCCTGTAGTAAGAGGCGACTAAAAGGGCCGACCAAGGGATGATTGAATTAGAACCATAAAACTACTTGTGATTAGTACCGTCACGCTGGGAACATCATGAGTCGCCTTTACTTGCGAGTAGTACCACTATGTTAGGTACACAATAGGTTTGTGATTAGTAGCAATGGAGAATGGGTTCACTGTGAGTTTACAGTACCTGTGATTAGTACCCACTACGTGAGGAACGCCATGGGTTTGCGTTGCCTCTGAGTGGCACCATTATGTAAGAAACACCATAGGTCTCTGTTACTTGTGTGATGTACAATACTTGTGATTAGTACCATAATGTGTGGAACACCGTGAGTCTGCGCTACTTTTGATTAGTACCGCAACATGAGAAATACCATGGTTCTATTTTACTAGCGAAAAGTACCATTATGAGGGGCCATTGACCTGGAGTTTAGACCCCTTTAGCCGGACTGAGTGGCTCAGACAGTTAAGGCGCCGGCCTTCTAACCCCAGCTTGGCAGGTTCGATCCTGGCTCAGTCCGGTGGTATTTGAAGGTGCTCAAATAGACAGCCGCGTGTCAGTAGATTTACTGGCACATAAAAGAACTTCTTCGGGACCAAATTCTGGTACCTCGGCGTCTCCGAAGACCGTAAAAGTAGTTAGTGGGACGTAAAGCAAATAACATTATTATTAGACCCCTTCAGATAACAAGCAACATCGATTCAAGATTGTGTTCTGGAAGCAGTCCCTTGGTCAGTAACACTTTTGTTTTATGATAGTTTCTGAGAAGGTGGGGCATTCCGGGTCAGGTCTACTGATTGTTTCAAGTTCATATTCATTGTTCATCGCCGTCTTTTTTTAATTTTTTGTCTGTGGATCAATTTAAGAACTTTTTAACATTCAGTAACTTATTGTGAGTTGGATCCACTGATTATTTTAAATTCATATTTGTCCATTGTTTTGAATTTTGGTCAGTGGATGTGGCTTTAAACAACAAGCATCATCATCATCATCATCATCATCATCATCATCATCATCATCACCACCACCACCATCTGAGCTCTTAATATTCATACACCTAGTTTTCCTTTCTCCAAAGATTTCCTTGAATTTCCTGTATGCAGCATCATCCTTTCCTATGACCAGCCTTTGACATCTTTGCACATCCCTTTCAGCCACTCTTCCTTAGCTGCTGTACACTTTCTATCTACTGCATTCTTTAAACGCCTGTATTCTTTTCTGTCCTCCTAATTTATTGCCTTCTTTTACTTTTGCCGTTCGTCAGTCAGGTCTAGGATCCCCTAGTTATCCCTTGATTCTTATTTGATCTTTCCTTTCTTCTGAAACTTTCTGATCTCATTCTTCATGACCGCCCATTCTTCATCTATTGTGTTTCCTTCAGCCTTTCCATTTACTCCTCGTGCAACATGTTCCTTGACACAATCCCTCACACTCTTTTCTTCAACTTCAGATGGCATTTCATGACCAACAAGTTGTGGTCAGAACCCACGTCTGCTCCTGGGAAAGTCTTGCTGTATAACATCTGGTTTCTGAATATCTGTTTCATCGTAATGAAGTCTATTTGATATCTTCCAGTGTCTCCAGGTACATCCACATATACAGCCATCATATGTGGGGTTTGAACCAAGTATTAGCCAGGACTAAATTACGATTGGTGTAGAATTCAACCATCTGATTCCCTCTTTCAATCCTTTGTCCCAGTCCAAGTTTTCCTATTGCATTACCTTCTCTTCCTCGGCCTACTGCTGCATTCGAGTCTCCCATCACAATTAGATTCTCGTCACCTTTTACATCATCATCATCATCATTTTCCATTATCCAGCTGTAGCCGGGTAGGGGCAAATATGGTTTCTCTCCACTTTCTTCGGTCTTTCCACCACTCCTCCAACACTGTGTCCCAGTCCAGTTTTCTTTCTCTAATACTGCATTGGATTGTGTCCTTCCATCTCAATCTTGGTCGTCCACGGCCTCTCCTTCCTTGCATTTGCATTTCCATCACTATTTGGCATTCTTTTAACACTCATTCGCTTTATGTGCCCAAACCATCTTAGTTGGTTCTTTTCTATTCTATCATTCATTTTTTCCACTCCAATTTCTTCTTGGATTTTCTCATTCCTTATTTTGTCTTTTCTACTCTTCTGTATCATAGTCCTCAAGAACTTCATTTCGGCTGCCTGGGTTCGACTCTCATCCTTCTTTGTCATAGTCCAAGCTTCTGCTCTGTAAGTTGTTATGGGTACGTAATACATCTTGTTCACAGTTTCCTTTGCTTCCACTGGCACATCTTTGTTCCATAACATGTTTCTTACACTATGATAGAAACAGCTTCCAGCTTGAATCCTCTTGCTAATTTCTGCATCCAGTCAAGCATTCTCCATTAATTCACTCCCCAGGTATTTGAACGTCTCCTCTACTTCCGGGAGCTTGTCTACAAGTCTAATCTGACCTTTGCCTTCTTTCTCCCCTTTAGTCATAATAAGAGTTTAACTCTTTTCTACACTTATTTTCTGTCCACATTGTTCAATCTTCTCATTCACCACATCCAACTGTTCTTGAACATTCATGTCCTCTTCTCCTCAAATCACAATATCATCTGCAAATAATATGTTCAGTTCTCTTCCTCTATATGCTGCTTTTGCTGTTCTCATGATGTCATCCATTACTATTGTAATCAGGATTGGTGATAGAACACTTTTCTGTCTCAGCCCACTAGCGAGTTTGAACCAACTTGTCCTGCCAACATGTGTTTGCACGCAACCACAACATTCCTTGTACATTGCCATGATCATTTTTATTAATCCCTGTCAATTCCTTTTTGCCCCAGACTGTCCCAAACCTTAGTCCTGGGGACACTGTCACCTTTTCAATGTCAATGAATGTCATCACCATATCATTCCCATACTCCCATTGGTTTTCCATTAGTTGTCTTGTAATGACCATTGGTTTTCCATTAGTTGTCTTGTAATGAAAATGGATTTTTATTGTTGCCCTTCCACTTATGAAACCAAACTGATTTTCAACCCTCAACTTTATCCTATTTTGCAGTATCCTCTCCATTATCTTAGCAACATGGGATATCAGAGTAATTCCCCTGTAGTTCTTCAATACTTTCTTATCGCCTTTCTTGAAAATTGAATATTCCTTTTGGCCAATCCTCAAGGACCTCCTTATTCTCCCAGACAATCCTGAGAAATCAATATGTCCACTGCAGCCCTACAGCTCCAGCTGCCTTTATCATCTCTACTGAAATTTCAGCTATTCCGGCAGTTTTCCCATCGTTTATTTTTCTTACTGCCATTTCAGTTTCATTCATTGTAATTTCTTTATCCATTTCTTCATCAATTGCCTTTCCTGGCACCTTTTACATATCATATTAAATCTTCTATTTCTTCATATATTCTTTAAATTTCTTCATCTGGACTAGTAGGCATATAGACCTGTACTAGTGTGGTGGTCATTGGTTTATTGTCTGTCTTGATAACTATAATCCTTTAATGTCGTAGAAATGTTTAGAAACTAATGCGTCATATCTGCAGTATGAAAACATCTAAGCATTTTCTTAAACTCCCTCTGCCGAGCGAGTTGGCTGTGCAGTTAGGGCTGCATAGGTGTGACCTTACATTTGAGAGATGGTAGGTTCAAATTCCACCATCGTCAGCCCTGAAGATGGTTTTTGTAGTTTCCCATGTTCACAACATGCAAATTCTGGGGCTGTACCTTAATTAAGGCTACGGCTATACTTCCTTCCCAGTCCTAGCCTTTTGCCATCCTTCCATGACCAAAAACCTTCAGTGTGTTAGTTAGGCGTTAAACCTCTAGCAAAATAATAATAATAATAATCGCGTACTCTGTGATGTAGGTACATTGTGAAGGCAGTGATGCAATACAGTAGGCCATGGTATGTCCAGTGAAGTTACTTTACCACACATTTTGCAGTGAAATTACTTTATTTTATAGTGTCCAGAGAAGCCCTACTTTCTAAAATGCAAAGCTAGTTTTTGTTGTAGTAGAGATATATTCTATTTTTCAAAATAAATTCTTTTGTTTCTATGTCTTAAAATACTATAGAATGTTGGTGTTAAATTTTTCATTGGATTGTATTATTGAATATCACTGGAGACCTCAAACAACCCTATGTTCATACCTTTCCTCCAGAATGTAACAGATTTAGAATAGTTATTTACACAGCTTGCCCATGCATGAGTGGAAAGATTTAAGCACAAGGTGTTAACAGAGTGATTAAATTATACAAGTACAAAAAGCCTCCATTGAATTATTGGATTTTTCGTTCTTGTTCTGCTCTTCAGTAGCCCTAATAACTATAAATGTACTATATCATAGTGTCTACATTCTGGAAGGTCAGGGAAATATTTTTGGGTGGTTGGTTGGACATGTTGGTATATGATTCAACTTCAGCATATTGTAAAGTGTGTTGAAAATTGTTGAAATTCAGTAATATGGGTAAACAAGCAGTCACTTCTCATGCTAAAGGACCTACTCATATAAAATACATAACAGGTAAGTCTTCCCAGCCAACAGTGTCTTTCTTTGCAAAGAATACCTCTATTCCATCTCCACTTGAAGTGATGCAGGCAAGAGTTAGCACTACATCCACAGCTGCAAAGGAATTAGCAGTGCCAGGAACAAGTCAAGGTAGTTTAAAGACTTGCAGTGTGAATAAAGAGGATATTATATCAGCTGAAGCCATATGGGCTCTCCAGGTTGTCACTGAAAAAATGTTTCTCAACTCTTGTGATGAAACCTCCGCAGCATTCAAAACAATATTCCCAGACAGTAAAATTGCTCAAAACTTTACTGTGGGCAAGACTAATGGATTAGCCCCATATTTTAAAGAAAGTTTGCAAAATTAAAACAGTGCTCTGAGTACGTTGTTTGTTTTGATTAATCCACCGCCGTCTCGATCTTCTTATACTGCCTGTTCTATGCCACTAGTTTAACACAGGAAGACACGACTACCAATATTTCTCCAAGTCGCCGTAAGAGTGCAGCAGTAGACGCACAATCTTCGCTGTCAGTGTGGGTGTAGCACTGTGTTATTGGTGCATGAATGTGTGAAAACCTGAGTTATTTCGTACAATGAGTAAACGTGTGTGGTCACTTCCATTTGTACAAGAGATATTTTGTATAGAATTGTCAAATAAATTAATCATGCTATGCTTATAGATATTTCGAAAGTGATTTTAAGGTGTTGGTACTTGTTTCTTTCCGTTTGTGCAAGGTATATTTTTCGTAGAACTGAAACTTCAGATTCTTTCCCCGAAATATTCAACTGTTGTGTACAATTTTGCCAATCTCAGCAAGGTGGTTCACAGCCAGAAAAGATACGACTCCATGAAATACCGTGTAGAAGGGAATTAAGAGAAAAGCGTCTATCGGCTTTATCTAGGCAAGGACCTAATAAAGGAAGTAATTGGATATCCTCAGATTACTCTCGCATCTGTGCCTTTACGCCTTATTAAAGAAGGTGATGGAGCCTCCGCGGCTCAGGCGGCAGCGAGCTGGCCTCTCACCGCTGGGTTCTGTGGTTCAAATCCCAGTCACTCCATGTGAGATTTGTGCTGGACAAAGCGGAGGCGGGACAGGTTTTTCTCCGGATACTCCAGTTTTCCCTGTCATATTTCATTTCAGCAACACTCTCGAATATCATTTCATTTCGTCTGTCATTCATCAATCATTGTCCCGGAGGTGTGCGACAGGCTTCAGCAGCCGGCACAATTCCTATCCTCGCTGCTAGATGGGGGCTTCATTCATTCCATTCCTAACCCGGTCAAATGACTGGAAACAGGCTGCGGATTTTTTTCAGAAGGTGATTAAAGCCGTGGAGGATAGTGGATTCTTTGTGATAAGAATTGTGACGGTCAATCACAAAACAAACGTCTTAATGTTTAGACATTTTGGACAACCTCAGATATCCAGACGATAATATTCCAATCAAACTAGAAACAGGAAATCAAATCCTAATTTGTGGGTTCTAGGTTCGTGTTGTTGAAGAGAGGATGGAGTGCGACATTTGTATCAGCAACATCTCACTGCCTAGAGCTTCGACACCGCTAAATGGAACTGATTATGCATCAGGACAGAGGAGGAGTTCGATACCCAAAACCTTGTTTTGTTGCTCTGGTGAAACATCTGCAGGAGTTCGTTTAAGCTGCTGTGCCCTATTGTCAAAGTTCTTTAAACGTACGAGCGTAATACGAGGACTTGCGATGTCTTCCCGTTCAGAATACCGGGCGAGTTGGCTGTGCGGTTAGGAGCGCGCAACTGTGAGCTTGCATACTGTTGGCAGCCCTGAAGATGGTTTTCCGTGGTTTCCCATTTTCACACCAGGCAAATGCTGGGGCTGTACTTTAATTAAGGCCACGGCAGCTGCCTTCCCATTACTAGGCCTTTCCTATCCCATCGTCGCCATAAGACCTATCTGTGTCGGTGCGACGTAAAACAAATAGCAAGAAAAAATCCTTTCAGAATGTGTTTTGTTACAGTGTGAGGTCAAAGAACATCAGCAAACTGTTAGTGATATTATCCTAACCAAGTTCATAAGACCTCTATTATTTGATATTGCGTTGGCAAGAACACAGAAAGTACTGTACCACTCCAAACCTTCATCCAGGAAAATCTTTAAATTGTGCATGAAGAGGCCAACTGCGACTTCATACAGGTAATATTGCCGTTATTTAATATTACTGATTTAATTTACGAGCTTAAGTAAACATATGACCATACTGCATAGTGTTTTGTAGGCTGTCGTCATTAGAATAAGTTTAGAACATTGTGCGTCAATGTCTGCCATCTAGCGGAGAAATTTTGTCACAGCGTAGTCGCAAAAAGGTTCGCATAGAGCAGGCAGTATAGGAGGATTGAGACGGCGGTGGATGAATCATTAGACAGATTTGTCCAAAGAAGTCAAATGGACTTATGTGTAAGGTTTAGGGATGTGAATCTTCAAAAGTTGCAATACGGTATTGCAATAGTGTATTTTTAGGCAGGTTGGCTACGGATCAGTTATTAGATGGGTTTATACATGGACTGACCTTACCACTAGGCAATGTTAACCTCAGTTTTATTTTAAAACTTGAAAATCGTTTGCAAGTGCTAAACCCCGAGACCAAATCTTTTCTTGATATGGGCATATGCAGTTTGCATGCAGTGAATTGAGCCATGAAAAGTGGGATCTCCAAAATTGAATGGGGCCATTTTAATTTTTTCAGATCACTGTGCAATCTTTCTAAAGATAGCCCTGCTCGACGTGCTAAATATACAGACATAACAACAAACACCGCATTTCCTTACAAGTTCACTGCAATAACATGGTTGGAAAATGGATGCTATGTTGATCAAGCTCTTAATATATATGATCACATTGACACATCTGTGAAAGAGTACAGTGAAAAAAAAAAAAAACCTTCAATACCTTAGTGCACCCTACGGGTCAGGGTGACCACAGTATTTTTCCCAACTAGTCAGTTACATATCTCAGGGTATTCATGCCTCCAGAAAAATGGTTAATTTTTCTATGTTTTGGTTTAACGTGCGTTCAGAGTGAAAATACTGACACCATATGCGGTCCAGCATTACGTAATTCAACGCTCAGTAGTGGATTTCGCGTGCGCAAACTTCAGTCAACCTTTCGACAAACACATCTGCATAACGAGAACCTTACTCACTAAGTATAACTACAGACTACCATTACAAATGAAAACTCATTCGATTCTATAAAAAAATCAATCAAGAAACACATTTATTAAATTATCAAGACTTGCGAAAGAAATTGTTAATGTCAAATATTGCTCATGATCTTCCAATTGTCAACCTAATAAATAAATATTCTAATTCCTAAATCAAATATTCTAAGTCAGCGCTGGCTTATTCCTAAACTAAGTTTTCATATCTTAACATTCTGGGTCGCGTATTCCTGAAATGAATTGTTGCTTTGTTTCATCTTCCTATTAAAATTTACATCTGGTCATTTAAGCATACAGTATATCATAGTCTTCTGATCACGGTCAAAATTCGGTATATCAGTAAATTATTCCATCACTCACGGTGTTAATTATACACCCTCATCAAAAATACAATCATTACATTGTTCAAATTATCGTGTAAATGAACTGAATATGAATAAAAGTGTTCTGAATACTAATATCAGTGACCTAAGTTACATTGAAAATTATCTGAGTTTGTTGGTGCAGACTACAGTGAAGAAAATGAAATATTGAATGACGCACTAAGCTTCTCGGTCCAATTGCCACTTAAGTATGGCTCCTAGCTATTCTATTCGCTCTAATAATATTTCAGATTAACAAAGCATCGATGATATCCTACGTAATAAATCTCAAATAATTTCCCTACTCTAGCTATATAATTTCTTATGTAACGTATTCCAGTTCAATATGCACGTAGCCAACAAGCATTTTTTTCATATATGGATGTGCAAGTGCCTACATTAAGATATTTCAACACTACATTCCCATACTAGTTACATCCTAGTTTGATCTTCCACGCCATTAACATTCATTCAGAATACGACACAGTCATGCATTCATATACCCATCACCGGTTGTTATAATAGTCAAACCACTTTCACACTTCATTAAAATATGCGTAATTTTATTGTCCATACCTTGCTATAGTTCCTCCCTGGGGCATACTTATATTCCGTAGTCGCTTTACTTGTGCTCCTATATCGCACATTATGTATATATTGTACCAGTAAAAGAGCCCGACTCTCAGATTAAATTTGATAGGGGCATGAAATAGAGATCTCAGGGCAAAAAAACTGGATTAATCGTAGCTAGGGCTCGGTACAGGAGGTAGGGTCCTATCTACAGAAAAACTTTGACTCTGATTGTATAAGAGTTTATTCAAATAAGTCATGAGTTTGCACATCACCTCTAAGTAGAAATGGACTGTCTTCCTCGTATTCCAATAGTATGGCTTGGGTTCTCCAGCTCACCAAGCCAAGCTGGTTGAAGCACGTTCCAGAAGACTCCAGGGATTCCAGGGACTCCAGATACTCCAGACAGAGGCAGCTGGACTGTCTGGATTGACGGCGAGTAGAGATGTCTCGAACTCTGAGGCCCGGGTTGAACCCCGATGATCCAGGCGATGTTGTAGATAGTCATGTACTACCTCAGCCCAATGAGACTGAGAGGATTGATGTTCCCAAGGTCACTAGTAGCACTGAGTCCATGAACACCTTGGATGATGAACTTATAAGCAGAGATCTTGATAATTGTACATCAAGACTTCCAACACTCCTAAAATGATATGAGTGGTATTAACAATTTTAGAGTTCATCACTAGGAAGATCCCCTTCCCTGTATGACTTTTGGCAATGAAAAAAAACACAAGTCCCTTCTTGTGAAATTATAGTTAAACTCAAAGTTCATTACTGGCGAAGGTGCAAGTCTTTGCCTAAACTCGAACGAAAAAACACAAGTCCATTCACTTGGAAGTCTGAATATGTTTAAAGTTAATCACTGGTGAAATTCATAAAGTCTTTGAGTGACCACTGACGAAAACACAAGTCCATTCACATAAATAAATTCACTGACGAAATTTATAAGTCTTTTAAACCAACACTGGCAAATGTACAAGTCTTTGAGTAAATGCAAGTGAAATCCTAACTCTGTTCAAAGCCGTTGGAAAGTTAAAGTTCATCACTAGCAATGTTAATCAATCACTGTCTATTAGAAGAATGAGTTCCTTAACAGTTGCAGATATTCCACGTAAAAAACACAAGTCCATTTTACGAACACTTAGAAAAGTTCCAACTTCGAAGACACGTAAATAATGTTCAGTGAACACTTAGAAGAATTTGGGTCTCGAACCCATGGAAATAATACAAGTCCATTTAGTGAACACTTGTAAATATTCCAAGTTCAATTACGAAGCCTTAGAAAAATTTCTACCACACTCGAAGTCTTATGAATCCACTTTATAAAGCTTGGAAGAATCGTCTTCCCACACTGGTATAATGACAGAGTTCCACGATGATAGTAGCAGCAAGAGTGTCCTCGCTGACTACTCAGCTGAGACTGTGTGAATAGGCTACAGTAGGTCCCCTTTTTATTCAATCCGGGATGTCTACGTCATAATACGGTTTGATTGAATATCTCCCGAATCCCTCGATGGATTTGCTTGAAACTCGAGCATTCGGACGTTTAGGTGATCCCAAACAAGATGACATATCGCTCGACTCGCTAGCACAATTATTATAGAAATTTCCAAATTTTCTCCATTGAACTCACTAGAACAAGTGACGTGGAATCCAGAAAATACCAGTCAAGGCTGGCAACACGTGTTGAGACGAGCGGGCAGCCTAGCTAGCCCCTGTGGCTACGTCACAGCTCACAGTTGTCATACACTTCGCTAGCTGGTCCTCGCTGTTGGTAAACAAACCATCCGCGCTCGGAACATTACACGTGGTAAATAAACGTAACTTATGCTCAAAAAATACTTATGTTCAGGTCGTAACCGGTACAATATATACGTTTTACTTCCTGTTAATCTGCGCAATAATACATTTAAAGTATCATATATACTTCATTATTTCATTACTAACCTTCGTTTCAACCCATATTTAATTCATTTAACATCTATAATTATCGCGTTTAACCTCCAATATTAATTAAACACAATGATACGTATCACTCCAATAGCGCAGAATTCGTTCCTCAAAACGCATTTTGTCATACAATTTAACATATAACCCCAAATTCAGTATTTTTTTTTTTCAATATAATAACACAGCAAAGAATATGGTAATTTAACTTAACCAATTCAAACATGCGTCCCTCGGTGACGTAAACTGGGTTTGACTGGTATTACATCATTCCTGGATCTTTCTAACTAACCGGGATTCTATGAAACATATGTTACACTACGTCACACTTTTAAATCGTATTCTTACTTCCTTGGATAAGATGATATAATAAATACGTTACCAATCTGTCACGAGATATAGTCTTAAATATTTCACACTGCACTTTCTTGTATTCACTGCACACTTAATTATCTCACGTTTAGGCTATTCAGATCTATTGCATATACTGGTAATACTTTACATAAGAAATTATACTACTTAATACTATTACTTAGCTCGGCATTCAATATCTCGGACCTTAGTTGCTCTTCGGTCTGGTCACAGGCCTTGGATTGAGAACTGGGCAGGTTCTCCATCACTGGTATCTCGGGTAGAGTGACCTCCACACGGGTCGGGTGGTTTTAACTGCCAGGATGACATCTCCCTCCAGGTTGGTCTATGCCGATTTAGCAAGCCATTATCTGTTCAGGAACACAGTAGACAATATCCATCGATACTGGAAAATGTGAATTCATCATGGTTCTGCGAAGTATATATATTTTTATAATGATTGCCTCTTTATTTAGGCTATCGTTGCTATTATTTCCACTTAATATAGCTCAATTTCAAGCTCTCGCGACTCAATCAACTTCTTGTTTCCGAACGATTTTGCGTCTAAGTATTTTGACGACCTTTTCGAAATTTCTGGATTTTATTTCTTCTTTACTGTATTTCAACGTTTATCTCTTCGTTTTCTTCAATATTACCGACCTCTGAGCTTAAAATTCACGTTAGATACTGCAAATCTTGCTTATTTTTTTAGAGCGATGTTTAGGAAGTCTTATCCTTACGAGGTCAATTTTTTAAGTCAGTTTTTATAATAATCCGATTGACCCTTCTTTTTTTCTTTTAAACAATTCTATCGATTCTACACCATTGTACACTGCCTTCATAGTGGTAGGTTTAAGTTAGTCATGGCCTTCTGACATATATAAGTATCGATATCCTACTACACATTTCTTTGCCTTGGCTGGCCTCTATCTTCTGTAGGCGCCATTTTGTAATACGTCCAGTAAATGCATCAGGTACACTTAGAGAAGCTGGGAAGAATCCACTACTTAAGGCAACATTAAAAAGATTTAAAAGTCAGAAACCTGATTTGTCTTCAAATTTGGAAACTGTTTTAAATATAGACCTAAACTAATTGGAATCATTATATTCACCTACATTAGAAACACATGTTAATTACTTTCAATCTCAAGAGTGCTTTAAATCCACTTGAAATAGTATTAGATTGCTGTGGTAAAATAATTCTATTTTCATATTTGAATTATTCTGTTAATAAGTTAGTTGTACTTTGTTCCTTGGAAATGATAAGATAAAGGTAAAAAATGTGTTTATATAAAGTGCCCATCAATATAATTGTTTTTCCATAAATAATTGAAAAAAGGAAGGGGAGAGAGAATTAGGCGAGCTATGGGATTGGTAGAGGCTGGAATTTCCTTTTTTGTTCCTTGTAAAACATGCCGTTCGGCTAATTAACTTGTCGCTCGGTTTTCGTGAGTCAGGGAAATTTTTCTTAGTAGGTCAGGGAAAGTCAGGGAAGCTTGAGAGAACATTTCTGGGGACACTACATATATGTTTGTTTCAGTCCCACACCTCTTTGTGTGTTAATTCTCCCTTTAAGAGTAAATTTTCAACTGTTCACAGGAACTGCAGTGCATGTTGCTAAAACCGGAACTCGAAGGAGGTGAGAAACTGAAGTCTTGGTCGAACAGGACCCTCCGGGTGAACTGGAAGAAGATACATTTTGTATCCTTTCATTTTTTTATTGTTATTTTTATGACATAATGTGTATAAATTACCATGTACTATAAGATATAATGTTGGAAGTCGCGACATCAATTCCGAAGCTCCAGCGTGCTAATTATTTGCTCCTAAAGGAACACTGTGATAACTCCGAGATTCTGTTTAATCATATAATCATTTCTATTTTCTCTATAATGTGTACAGTGAATATGATCTTTTCCTTCCTTCTCTTGTTTTTGTTATGGTTGATGTATTGTAAAGTTTTATTAAGTAATGGATATTGGACTAATGTTGAGAATTACTGTTCTGCTTGTCAAAGTATCTTTTAATAGAGGCTGCTAACAACCTATTTAATTTTATATTTATTTAAAAAAGAAATGTCTATTATCATTGTTATTGTTTATAAACAGAGAAAAGAAATTGGCAATTTTGAAAAGTGATTAAAGGTGTTATATGAAAATCCATGGGACCTGATCAATTCCTTTAGTGATTATTATTATCATTAAGAATGATACAGTAGGAAAGTAATAATAAATTGTGTTCTAGTATTGCAGAAAATTTATTACAGGCAACTGGGCCATTTTAAAATGTTTTGAGTGCTTGACCGACAAGAGCCTGCCTGGTTGCCATGACTGTGTGGTAAGCCAGTTCAAGCTTCATTGGTGGAAAAAAAAAATGTTATCATCAGAATGGTGTATATGATAGGAATCACTCGGGAAGTTTCACCATTCAACAGTTTATGTAATGTGCATCATTCATACCTTTGATAAAAGAAGACTAGTTTTGATTTCAACACAGAAATGAAAGTTATAAGTTATAATTAGAATGGTAGTCGGCAGGGTAAGAGTGGTTATTCCTGATCACTACATTGTGTGCCAAAAGTCTGGGTTCATTTCCAAACCTCTCCTCATGGCTCATATAGAGTGAAGGCATACAATGCAATTCATCCATCAGATGAGGATTTTAAGTCTACAGCAGACGCCTTTGTGTTGTTCGACAGGAGTACACTAATACCAAATATAAATGGTCTGTTATTGGACATTATAAATTTGTCAGCTAACTCATTCTTGGTTGCCAGCGTTTCACCCCTGTGTGCTAAGTTGGGCTCATCAGTTGGTACCTCGCACACCCACCAAGACGCATGGCTAGTGCATACCGTTGAGGCCACTTTGTAGGCTACTTGGAGCCACCGGCAGTGCCAATGCACTATAAGAGACTTTGTCTCATTACCAAAAATTGATGCCTCCTTTGCCATGAGATGATATAGATGTTGATTCATAGATGGGAATCAACATCTATATCAGGAGTACACTATGCGCCCTATCCCACCCTCATCATCATCTTCAGTATCATCACACACTAAGCAACACATACCGTGCAGTCGTCACAATGGACGTAGAACACATACACTTGTTTAATAACCGTCGCGTCTAAGGCAAGGAGTAACTAACTCCTTGACCAAAGATGAAGCCCACAAATAACTGAAGATCGCACACCACCCATCAGTACAGCCAACGAACTCGAATCCAGATGCCTGGGCATCAGAACATGCTGACAATAGATGTTTCCTGAAATAGACTGCAGTTACTTTGAAGGAAATGATCCATGGATATTGTCCGAAGATTTGAAATCAACTTTAAGCAATAGTGTGTTCTGATTAGTTAACATCGAATGTTATATACCCTTGGAGACTATTGTTATGTACTAAAATTAGGTTTTGAGCTATTTGGTCGTGTAGTGTACTATGGATACATATCGTGTAGATGTTCATTTCTGAGCTAAAATGACAGGGAATCAAGTCGTCTTTCTTTGTGCTCAGCGTGCCCTACATATGTTTAAAGTTGAAAACTTGATTTATACTGCTTTTGTATGAACTATCATCATAATCATCATCCATTTTCCTAGTCCAGCACCCACCAGGTTGGGATGTTTATGGCACCTTTCCATTTCCTCTATCTGACCACCATTGTTCCTCCTTAACTATGTTCCAATCCAGGTTTTTTCTAATTAAAGTATTCTTGATCATTCTTAACCACCTTAGTCATGGTCTCCGTCTTGCCCTCCCTCCTTCTATTTGGATCTCCATCTTCCACTTCAGCACCCTTCCCTCTTCCATCCTCTTAGCATATCCAGACCATCTATGTTTATCCCTCTCCATTCTGTCGTAAAGCTTTTCCACTCCGATTTCCTGCCCGAGTCATTTCTTACTCTGTCCTTTCTTGTCTTTCCTATCATACTTGTTAAAAATGTCATTTCGCTGACTTGGATTTTTACTGCATGTATGTATAAACCATATAATGATAAAAGTATGAAGTATTGATTTCATTCTGTACCATTTTAAGTTGGCAAGACAATGATAAAATACTCAAAATGACATTGTCTGGAACCCATGCCTTTCTTAGTTACATTCAATAGAAAAATGAGTGCTAACAAACCATTTGCAAGGGAACTGCTTGTGTTGGACCTGACCAATTGCAAAGAAACATTCCGGGATGATCAATTAGGTCATCATACTTAATGCTAATTGTCATTCTACAGTAAAATAATACATTTCTAATGCATTTCTAGTTCTTCTGGAATTAATTCTGCATTGATTTCTCTATTTTTCAAACTTGCTTTATGGAAGTGGTTTGCAGTTGTTTGCTCACAATCCAAGGTTGACATTTTTGGGATTGGGGAAAGGAAAGATTTCCAGTGGCGAAGTGTGGATGCTCGTAGACAAGCGATGGTCAAGGCCATGCCGATCCTGCACTCATTGATAGTCGCAGAGATAAACGTTAGGTCTGTTAACAATAGCAACTACCTGACCATAACTAGGAAGCTACAATAAAAATAGAGAATTCTTGGGAATTATTTGAAGGCTTCAATTCGTGGAACTGTTACAAAAGTAACTTGCGATAAAATCCTGACTTCGAATTATCTGAATTTAAGCTTAAAAATTTTGAATTAAATAAGATTTTTTTGCAATGATTAAGAATATGAATTTCAAGGGGAATAATCATTTATTCGAATTATCCAGTGTCGAAGTAACAAGAATCCACTGTATTAAAACTACAGTAATTTTTTGATATACAGAATTCATATTATTATCATCTTCATTGGCGATAGTTAAGATGGCATATTCGAATTGAAGGTCCGATTTTTCGGCTATAGACTTCCGGGTCCTGATAAGGACCGGTTTCTTTATTACTCTGTGCATTATGACCGAGAGGTCTTTTCAGACAGTTCGATCGCATCTCTTCGCCGTTGCTTTCTTAGCACCACCCGGGGGGACACGTGTAGGGTAATTTAAGGTTTCACCTACGGACGTGAAGCAACGCTCAATGGACTTGATTTGGAACTATAGGCTTCTGTTTGTATACATTGTGTACTTATTTGCATACTTATTTATATAATCTTTCTGTGTACATCATACGATAAATAAATAATAATAATTGGCGATAGTGCACCGCCTGAGCTTTTCCATGTTTACTTTCTCTTTAAATGTTCTGTTTGGTTCTTGTGCCCCAGACCTTTTCATTTGTTCCAATCGTAATTTACTCAATTCGTCTGAAGTCGTTATAGCCCTTCTCTGTGTCATTTCTGCTCAAAATATTTGAGTCTTAAGAAGGGTTTGTGATATCAGAAGCCATCTTCTTTCAGTTTCAACTCATTTAATTTATTTTTAAGACTGTTAGGTTTTTCATTCTGATGAAACTGAAGAACCTAACAATCTTAAAAAAGGTTTTAATTTTATTTTTGTTCTCTGCATCTGCTATCTCGAGTCCAACTGCTTTGAGATCTTGCTGAATTTCATAGAACCATTGTCCTCCTGTCTTCTTTCCAAGATCTTCATCAGTTTTCTGGCACTATGTGAGTGACCATGTGGTTTGTGACACTTGGCTGTCAGCTTGTATTCGGAATATAGTGGGTTCAAACCCCACTGTCGGCAGCCCTGAAGATAGTTTTCCGTGGTTTCCCATTTTCACACCAGGCAAATGCTGAGGCTGTACCTTAATTAAGGCCACAGGTGCTTCCTTTCCGCTCCTAACTCTGTCCTATCCTATCGCCGCCATAAGTCCTATGTGTGTCGGAGCGACGTAAAGCAAATTCTAAAATAATTCCTGGTAGTCGTGCTCTCTTCTTCCTCATTGTACTGGTGATTGGGTCAATCTCTTGATGGACAGTTTCATTGGGAGAGATTCTCCAAACTCCTTTGACCTGGTATTTTTATTTATTTATGCAAGTTCTGATTATTCTTCTTTCAGTTTTGAGAACCTGATAAATTTTTAATTTGGAACAGGTTTTCACAAGTGTAAGTGGCTTCCAGGAGAGTTGCTGTTTTATAATGTTGGATCTTAGTGTCTATTGACAGGCATTTCTTATTATACCTTGACCAGGTTAGAAATTGGGCTTTTTTTCTTCATTTTTTCATTTCATTCTCATTTATTTCATGTCTGATGATTTCTTCAAGATATTTAAATTATAGAATGTTAATTTGTTGATCATTTACTAACACTTTATGCTTAGAGGTCTCACCTGCAGATATATTCTTATACATGCCATGTTAGTAAAAGTTTTCTAGAGTGTGAAATTCTGTTTGTGTTTATCACAATCTCATTTTCTGTAGAAAGTGTTATATGTAACTTAGAAATAGAGCTATTGGTATATTTTTACAGTGCATATGCAAAGTCTTTCTGTCTTCATTGCCAAACTGCTCCAAGCTGTGCAGCCATTTTCTAGAAATTATATCATTACCGTTGATTTCAGGCAAAATGATTCTTCTGATGCCTTCTCTGTTTAACGAAGGTTGGCGGTCATCCTGGCGATTAGACACTTGACATTTGCCACATGAAATAGAGAGCACACATTTTCTTGGTACCATTCTCGCATGTTACACTGTTCAAGACATTCTTCTACTATGTTTGCATGTGCCATCAATTTTCTTTTGCAGAAAAAGTTGCACAACGCTATATTTCTTGCCACGCATGATGTGTCCAAAGGACTCTATCTTGCACTTCTTAATTTTCTGCAGAACTTCTTCACACTCTTCAAAACTTCAGTATTTGTAATCCTTTCCATCCATAAGATACGAAGCATTCGTCGATAGGTCCATATTTCAAATGCCTCTCATCGTTTGCACAAGTTTGAAGCGAGTGCCCATCCTTCCGTACCATAAGCCTGAGCCCAATACCGAGGTGTTTAATGGCCAATAAAATTTTTAATACCATGAAATTTAGGATAACATGTTATTTGATCATAGTCTCCGTGGTTCAGGCGGCAGCACGCCAGCCTCTCACCGCTGGATACCGTGGTTCAAATCCCAGTCACTCCATGTGAGGTTTGTGCTGGAGAAAGCGGAGGCGGGACAGGTCTTTATCCGGGTACTCCGGTTTTCCTTGTCATATTTCATTCCAGCAACACACTCCATTAACATTTCATCTGTCAATCATTTATCATTGCCCCAGAGGAGTGCGACAGGCTTCGGCAGCCAGCACAATTCCTATCCTCGCCGCTAAATGTGGGCTTCATTCATTCCATTTCTGACCTGGTCAAATGACTGGAAACAGGCTGTGAATTTTCATTTCATTTTCATATTATTTGATCATCATCGTCTTCATTTCCCATTTCCAGCTTCCCGGGTGCGGTTGTGAATCAAGGACATCCATCGTTGCGTATCTCTCCACCACTCTTCTCCTTTTTTAAGTACATCTTCTGGTTTTCCTCCCCTCTTCTCTATGTACTGCCACACTGAATCTGTCCACCTCTTTCGGGGTCTTCCTTGTGGTCTCTTTCCTGTTAACTTCTCTGAAAAAGCTCCCATTCTCATCATATGCCCATACCACTTTAGCTTTGTTGTTTCTCTCCTGTCTTGAAGTTTCAAGATTCCTGTATTTTTCCTTATCTCTTCATTTCTAATTCTATCCTTTCTAATTCTTCCCTCAATACCTCTTAGGAATTTCCTCTCCGCTGCCTGTATTCTACTCTCCTCTCGTTTTGTTGTAGTCCACAATCCAGCTGCATAGGTTAGTATAGGTTCATAATAGGTTGAATATAATACTTTCTTACATTTCTTCGATGGCGAACCCATCGTACAAACAGCCTGTAAAATGAGTGCGAGTGAATCGAGGCCTCGGATTTGATCATCTTGCTAGGTTTTATTGAAATCTATCTGACCCAACTCAGGTAATTCCCTTGTTAGTATTCTGTAGACAGAAATACTCAAGAATGCTGCAGTATACAGGATATAACAATAAGATATGGCCAAACTTTGAGGGCACATTCCTCACACATAGAAGAAGAAAACGTTACATGGACATGGTCTGGAACTGCTTCATTTCCTAAAACTCATTTTCTACAACTCTGTGTTGTACATTAATCATGGGAAACACACAGGAACAGAACATACCGCATGAAATACTGGCGGTGAACCTAAGAATTACAACTTAACCCCGTCGCCATGAAACATGTCGGTGCGACGTAAAGCAAAATAGCAAAAAAACCACAACTTAACCAGACGTAATCACGAGACCATACGCAATACTCCAGCACATCCGGGATTCATTGCAGTGGCAGGTTAATGCCTGTATCACTGCGAACGGAGGGCACTTTGAACATTTCATGTGGTATGCTGGTATATTCTGTTCCTTTGTGTTTCCCATGTATAGTTGTAGTAAATGAGTTCTGACATAGAAATAAAACATTTCTGGACCCATTCCATGCAACATATTTTCTTCTGTGTGTGAGGAAAGTGTCCTGAAAGTTGGCCTGTACGTTATTGTTACACCCTGTATGTATGTGTGTGTCTTACTTTACTTCTCTATTTCCTGCTACAGTTTTGGATTGTATTTCAAATTCTGTACCAAGATATATGGTATATTTGGTGAATGTTTTAGTACCAAGGTTAGTTCTTATAAACCAAGTGAGTTGAACATGTGGTTCAGGTCGCATTCGGGAAACAGTGGGTTCGAATACCAACGCCGGCAGCTCTGAAGACTCCTTTCAGTGGTTTCCCATTTTCACACCAGGCAAATGTTGGGGGTGTACCTTAGTTAAGGCCATGACCACTACCTTCCAGCTCCTGTTTCCCAAGCCTCCATTGCCGAGCGACATTAAACAAGTAGCGGGAAAAAAAGTTCTTATAAATTTTCTATCTACTTCATAGAATTCAAGACATTACATTGATTGTATACAAAATCACTGTTTCTTATTATTTTGTAAGATGTTAATTAAGAGTATGTTTTATCTGAACAATTCAGAAAATTGATGATTATTTCTCTATCCAAGTCCTGAAGTATTTTCCTCTCTTTTTACATTGCCTTACCTTGTGAGGGTTTCTAAGATTGGATGTCAGTTACTATCCAGGTCTAAATAAGTGCCCAAGCTTACCATCAGATAACCACTCGTGTTCACTTTTCCTTTCTCCCTCCTCTGTAACAGTGTCCAGGTATGCAGCAACCTTTACAAAGAAAGATTGTACAAAAATAAATTGTGTATGCTATCAGCTGTGATCCCACACCATTCATTGTCTACATCCATCTTCTTCTGCTAGTTGCTTTACGTCACACCAACACAGATAGGTCTTACGGCGACGATGGGACAGGAAAGGCCTAGGAGTTGGAAGGAAGCAGCTGTGGCCTTAATTAAGGTACAGCCCCAGCATTTGCCTGGTGTGAAAATGGGAAACCACAGAAAACCATCTTCAGGGCTGCCGACAGTGGAGCTCGAACCCACGATCTCCCGGATGCAAGCTCACAGCCGCACGCCTCTACGCGCACGGCCAACTCGCCCGGTCCCATCTTCTTCAACATACATAACTCAGCTCTCTTTTTTAAAATCCTTCTTTAGCTTAGTATTTGTGTAGTCATGCCATAAGTTCTGTCCTTGTAGTGGAGCCTGGCCAAACAGTGCTCCTGCCTTGCGTGCCAGGTGCAGAAGAGGCTTGATGTCACAGGGAGAGGAGAAGGACTAGATTAGCAGTCTGGCTGTGCAACAGTAGCATAGTCTCCTTGGCAACCTGTCAGCTGATCTGTTTTTGAGGAGATTTTAAAACTTCGATTGGCTCAAGATTGACTTCAATTTATCAATCAAGACTTTTCTCACTTTTGGCTGAGAATGTTTCCCCATTACTTTCAGCCCAAGTTGATTAATCTGCAGTGGAAAATCTCAACAGTAGTATCCTCAACTACACAAGCTGCTAAAGTAACAAACAAACTGGCTTGCCGGTTAGGGCCGCATAGCTGTGAGCTTGCAGTCATGAGAAGATGGTTTTCCATGGTTTCCCACTCACACACCAGGCAAATGTTAGGGCTGTACCTTACTTAAGGTCATTGCCACCACCTTCGCAATCCTAGCCCTTTCCTTCACTGATGACAGGGTGGTGACCATATTCCTCGTTTAGGAAGTAGGCAGCAGGTTTCTGGAGAGCTCATAGGATGCTCTTAATCATTGTGGTTATACACTTTTCTTTCATGGTGAAAACTTTCTCGTTTATGAAGAGAATTTGGCAGCGACTATCCTTGACGTATTTTCCAGCAGCCTCTCGACTCTTTTACTCTTATCTGATAGTTACTAATCTGATGTTATCCTGTGCTTCTTTGTTACACTCTGAACCAAAGGTGTTCTTTAATGATGTATGTCAACATTTATAGCAGGTTGTTCATTTCCTATGCAAAGATTCTTTGCTTGTGGGTGACAGCTTTGATGGATGTCTTGTTTCATGTGATGAACCACCTCCAGGCCTGCCATTGTTTTGAATGCTGCGGAGGTTTCATCACAAGAGTTGAGAAACATTTTTACTATTAACACCCCTGCTCCATTCAACATTGTACAATAGGAAAGTTTACTAATACTATATTGGGAGATACGTCATAATGTCAACAAATACCCCTCCTCTCAAGCACAGTGCTTTTACCCCATCTAGTGACTAGTATAAAGACTAGTTTGCTTCTTAATGCCTTTAGTAAGATTAGACTGTACTGCTGCACAGTTAAAGCAGATAGGTGGTTGACAAATTGGCAGTTTGGACTGAAAATAGACTGCTTTGAAGTACCTGACATGATCACAGTGATAAAGTATTCTTTCACTCCCCATTCCATTTTAACTGTGCAGTGAATAATCTTTAACTCCTTTCTTGTCCGACTCGTTGGCTGAATGGTCAGCGTACTGGCCTTCGGTTCAGAGGGTCCCGGCCGGGTCGGGGATTTTAACCTTAATTGGTTAATTCCAGTGGCCCGGGGGCTGGGTGTTTGTGCTGTCCCCAACATCCCTGCAACTCACACACCACAATAACACGCAGTTACCTATACATGGCAGATGCCGCCCACCCTCATCGGAGGGTCTGCCTTACAAGGGCTGCTTCTTCTTCTTCTTCTTCTTTTGGTGCCTATCCGTTTCGGATGTTGGCGATCATGATGACATATTGCACCAGCCTCTAAGATTGTCAAGCCAAGATATTCTTCTTCTTCCAAGGGCTGCACTCGGCTAGAAATAGCCACACGAAATTAAAAAATTAACTCCTTTCTTTCCAGGAGCTCAGATTATACTGTCAGTTTGTTGCAATTACTGCTACAGGTTTGCAAACCTAACATATTATAGCTTCCTCTGTAAACTTGGGACAGAACATACAGCAGATATTCATGACAATCCTGTTTCATTAATATTTTCATCTATACACTCTTCAGTGTACAGCAATGCTTGAGATACATACAGCTCACTAAGTTGGGTTGCCTAAAGTAACAGATACCACTCGGCATTAACAGTGCAATGTGTGTTCTAGGGCACATTGGTCAGATGACCTGTTTTAGTGAAGAAATTTGCAATAATTTTCTTCCCAGAACTGTGACTCCTGACTTTTGTGGTTGTATTCTCACCTGGAAAACACCAAACAGAATATTGCCTTTTGGTTTGGGGATCGTAATGATACACCTAAATTTCTTCACCTGTCCCTATGTAGCAAGTGTCCATAGACTGTCCCCTATCAAATCTCTCCCAACATTAAACAGCACCAATCCACCCTAATGTTCTTTTGAGCCTTCGTCTCTCTGAAAATCTGATGTAGGATCTTCTTCAACTATTGTCCTTACAGAATCAGCATTTTGCTCTGGTCAGGTCATTGCCATTGGTTGGGGATTGGAGTGAGGCTCATCTTCAAGAGACTCCTGTTCTCTGAAAAATTTGTGGTTCCAGTTTCCAACTATGGCTCTGGAAGGGGCAGAATCATGAAAAACAATGAATGGCATTATTTGGCACTCAATGCCTTTTTTTATAATCATAGTAGATCATTGTATAAAAATCACTGTGAGAAGTCGGGGGTCATGCCTCATCAAAGGTTCTAGCTGCGGAAAATCATCCTCTTTTGAATGAAAGCAATGCCAGTCTTCTTCATCCATACTGGCAGAATCAGAACCTTCACTTTCATTGTTTATCAAACTTTTGAACATTATTTCATCACTATCTAGTACTTTTGCACGACTGTAAGCAGCATGTTCATCAGCTAGCAGTTGATTCCTGAAAACAGCAGACATTCGGATACAAAACGTAAATTTAGAGCACTCCCTATGAGGATACCAATAAGCACAGGCTTCAGTAATTTTGGTCAATACATGACAGATACCATATGTTTTTTAATCACCGCTCGAGGTCAAAGAGGGGATAAGATATGTAACTTGAAAGTTCATATGCAATATATTGTGTTGGGACTCCAATTAGGTTAGTGTATGGGGAAAGTTGAAGATTATTTATTTTTGACACCCTACATGCCTAACATAATTTAAGCAACATTACCTAATAACAATGCCTTTGCTAGCAAGACTTAATGTTTACAATTCACTTTGTCTTCTAGTGTGGGCTAAAACAAATTTGTGTCTTTCATTGACCTCTCTGTCTCATCCTTGACTTTGAGGATATGAAACTGACTGAAGTATGAGCAATGCTAGTAATGCCATTCCTTGTGCCGCCAGTTCCTACTATGAATGTGGAAATGCTGCTCATAGGATTACTTGGTGTGTGCATTTCAGTGGGCTTGGCAGACTGCTATGTAATAGCAACTTCTGGTCCAGTGAGGAAAGCAACAGGAAACTACCTCACTCCTAATTTCCCTACTATGCCTCTTCATTGATGTCTAAGCCATCTATGACAACTGACAGCAGAGCTGTTGGGATACCAACGAGCCTTTGGGCTGGGTGCTCAACATATATACGAAAGCTGTTTTTAATTAAGGACCATTTTTTAAATAAATATAAGTAAACAATTTATTTTCAAACTACATTCATTTTTAGCTTTCACATGTTTCTCTAATTTATTACATAGTTGCCTTGTTTATTTAGGCGCTTTCCATACCTTGAAACTAAGTTTTGAAATTCCTCTTCAAAATAATCTGCTGCCTGCTCTGACAGCCAGGAGTTCACGGCTGTTTTCACTTCTTCATCGTCGTTGAAGTGCTTCCCACAAAGATGATGTTTTAGCTGCCAAAAAAGGTGGAAATAGCTGAGCAAGGCCAGGACTATATGGTGGGTGATCCAAAACTTCCCACCTGAAAGAGTCAATCGGTTCCAGAGTCTGGACAGCAGTGTGAGGCCTTGCGTTACCATGAAGGAACAAAATTCCCTTTGTCATCATGCTGCATCTTTTATTCTGAAGAGCACAACAGAGATCTAGACACTTGAGGAAATCCATTGAGAGAATGGTCATCGTGAATCTTCTGTCCTCGTGAATTTTCATGTCAATTGCAGTCATCAAACCTTCTGTGATCACAGATGGTTGACCTAAGTGTTCTTACTCATGAACATTTTCACGGCCACTTTTGAACTCTCTTACCCATTTTTCGCACTTTATCTTTGCTCATTGCATTATCACCAGAAACCTCACAAAGCTGGCGATGAATGTCTGCAGCCAACATGTTTCTTGCACTCAAAAAACATGTTGTAGACCGTATCTCACATGCGGCAGACGATTCATTAATCTTTAACATTTTAAAGATGAACAGTTCAGCATACAGATTAGCTATACAGCTGCAACTGATGCCTGCTTGTTCACAAAGGATGCTGGAAGGTAGCGCGCTCGCTTTTTGTGGCGTGTGTGCTAACTACGGTATCATTTTTTTTTTAAAACAGTGCTTGCTTAAAAAGCGCGCGCGCGCACGCACACGCACGCACACACACACACACACACACACACACACACACACACACCCACCCCCTCCCTCATAACTGTGATTATCTTGAGGTAGGGCCACAAGTGAAAGTGTCGCACCATTCTTGTTGTCGAAGTATGTAGTGCTTTGTGCAGAAGAAGGGGAGTGGATATTTTAAATATACAGTAATTTTGTAAATAAAATGGTGCTGAACAGGAACAAAATTGCACTGTTTAAGTTTTTCTCCACTTCCATACTTGAGGCTTTCTCCTTTAGAGTAGACTGTCCTGCTGCACAAATACAGCAGAGAAATTGCTGGCATATCAAGGGTTTGGACAGAAAATCTATTTCTCTGAAACAAATGTTACGTTAGGCAACCCAACTTACTCAGCTGTTCGTCTCTGAAGCACATTGTATTAAATTCTACAGCTAAAAAACTAATAGGTCTGCTGATCAGTTTCCCTTTGATGCTTACTTGAAGCACTGGCTACTAATTCAGAAGTCACTAAAATTCTTTGAAATGAGTTCTTGTAACCTGAAATCATTGTTGTTTTTAAAGAAGCCATGCTTTCCATTGTCGACTCAGTTAAATGTAACTTAAAAACTCTTCAGTCTGTTAAACACACAGTTAAATATAAATATTATACTATAATATACCTGTAAAAAAAAAAAAAAAAAAAAAAAAAAGAAAACCCTTATTAAACAAGGGATAAAATATTTTTAAAAAGAAGAAGAAGGGAGTTTAATAGTGTGTATTTTGATCCCTTGTTTAATGTTTTTACAGGTACGTTGTAATATAATATACATATTTATCATGTGTGTTCGACAGACTGAAATTTAAGTTACATTGAGATCATTGTGACAAGATCAAATGTCTGTACCTTGTAGTATATCACTTCTGTTCACCTGCTGTTAATATGTATTACTGTAAAATATGTGGAACTTTTTTTTTTTAACCTCTTTTGGGTTACTCACAAGGAGAGGGTATAGCTGTAGGGTCACACATTTCATTCACACTTCAGGAGGTTGATTGACATAAAAAATAAACAATAAGTGTCCCAAGAGTTTGTGCCATTGGCCCTTTATCAGCCTGCGTATCTGTTGTCAGTTTGGGTGCAAGTGTCTGCAGCACAGCTGGTTTAGTGATCAGTGTACCTGATTTTTATGCGAAGCGTATCAGGTTTGAGGCATGGTAATCCCTCACTTTTACTGTATCTCTTTTTCTTCTTCTTCTTCTTCTTCTTTTAAAAAAATCTTATACTTTTGTTTTCTTTGTCCGTGTAGACTTGCTAGCAAATGTGAAATATAAACTGAATTGTAACAAACACATTAAGTATTGTCCTAGGTCAGTTTTTTACTGTAAATCATTTAGGGATGCAGATAAGTTGATCAGCTGTGCTACAGATACTCGCACATAAATTGCCAACAGGTAAGCTGGCTAATTTCTCATTAAGTAAGGCCATTGGTACAAACCATAAAAACCCTTAGATACATATGTTTATTTTTCATGTCTATCAAGCTCTCAAAATTTGAATGAAATCTGTAACACCCTTGTCAGTAAAACTACAATAGTTCTGAGGTAAAAGAGAAGTTCCCAAGCCATATATTTAATTTGGTCTGTGTATAATTTAAAAAAAAGGAAATGTTTAAAATTGAATTTCATCTTCCTTTTTAAGTAGCATATTTATTTTGTTCTTTAGCTGTATTGCAGCTGATTGCATCATAAAGCTTGAATGTAGAATATAATCAACTAACAGTCAGAATGGTAAATTTTGGAAGTAGTTAAACTCTGATTGAACTGTTTTTCTTTTTAATGGAGATCAAAACTTCTAGATCATTGTGACTGAGGCATAAATAAAGTGCTTGTTTTGAACTTTTTCTTGGTTGCCAAGTTTGGGGAACTCAAAACGAAAGAAAATGATATAATTGGTCCACCTTAGTCGATACATAAATGTGTCCTTATGTAAGAAAAAAACAATAAGGAAAATCACACTGTAGATACATGTTTTGGCCCCATTGGGCCTTCTTCAGCCTTAAAAAAAATAATTGTGATTTTTCTTAAAGTTTCTTTCAAGACAAATTTGTGCATTGACTAAGGTGGACCAATTTTATAATTTTCCTTTCCTTTACTGTCAGTACAGAACAACCTAAATACGAGATTCTTATATTGCAACTCAAGACAAGGTGTTATTGTGAAGTTCAGTCTTACCTATGTTCTCACTTGATAGCTGGAGCGATATATTTTTCTCTTCATGTTTTCATATATTAAAACTGAGTTAGTTTAGCTACATGAAAGCATGTGTAATAAATTGACTACCTCTACAGCTTAAATTTTTTTAAATGCAAGTGAAATTACAGAACGGGATTAAATGTCCTGACCAGCAGTGGAAATTGAATTGTGGATTGAAATATCTTTGCAATGAAGTCATGACATCATATATTGACTGTCCTTGCATACACTATTGAAACCGAAACTGTGGAAAGATAGCACTTAATTGTACCTTAGCCAAATGTGAAAAATTGTGTAAAAAGCATTAATTAGCATTATCAATTAAGCTACATTGTGACTGAACTGTCGCTGGTACACAGCAGTTCTTATTTAATTCAGCAAAAATTAAGCATTATGGCTTTCTCTTGTAAAGTTAGAAATATGTAGTTTCTGTAGTATACGTAGGGACAGTTTGTGACATTGAGAGTACATATTCTTCTTGTGCTGTAGAGTGGTTGTTCAGAATGATGCACACTATTAAGCTATGTAGGTATGAGGTTCTTAAATGTAAGGAGTTGCTAGCGTAAACAGTTCATTGGGGAATATCCATAACAACACTAACAAAAAATAAATAAGGATTTAATGCAATCTAGTAGAATGGATATAGGAAGTTGTCAAAGAGTTTCAAAGCAAAGAAGTATTCATTGCTGACTTAGTAAATAGTTATGTCTAGTAACAAATGCTTTCGTACTGAGAAGTCAAAGAGTTTCAGAGCAAAGAGATCTTCATTGTTTGCTAGTTTATAGGCATTAAAAGATCCAAGCGGCAGTGTTCATTATAACCACAAAAGCAATGTTGGCATCTCTTTAACTTTTGCGTATATAGTTCCATGCATTTTTCATACCTCAACATGGACATTTTTAATCAGTTGAAGACCAAGTTCTAACAGCTTCTAGACTAACCATTTCATGATGATTGGGAAGACTTTGATAATCTCCTACCTCTTCGATTCCCAGCCAGTCCAGGGATTTTTATTCTGGACTGAGGGTTAGAAAGAGGCACAGCACTCTAGTATCTGCAGGCCGGCTGTCTAGGCAGCAATTATCTTCACATGCCAAGGTCCTAATACGTTGTTGTGCCTCAGATTTGAGGTGTTGTTAGTTATTTTTGGTGATAAAGCCCCTTCCAAGCTTACCTGCTAAATCATTTGATTTTGAATGTCTTTCTGTTGGCATAAGTAAGATTGATACACCATCACAAGGCTTCATACTTGATATTTTTACTGTGGTGCTCTCATGAATGGACTGCTCTAGTGGAATTTATTAATGGACCTACCCAAAGTGTGGACATTTGAGTTTGAGTCATAAGGAGCATCAAATCTTCCACTTTCTGACTATCCTCTAATACCATTTCCAAGATTCTAAATGTTAAATCAGTTCTTGACATTCTTGGCAGGATGCATCCATGCTTCCATTAAGCAGAATTATGCTATTTCAGCCCTTGCTCAGCAAATCCTTCCACAGATGGATGTTTGATGTTGGAGAATTGAGCTCTGATTCTCTCAGACATGGATCGTCATGGTGAAATCAGAAAATGCACTTATGTGGAGAGAAGGGTATATGGGTTTCAGTAGCATCATATTGCAAGAGATTTTCAGATTTTTTAAAGTTCAAAATAAGAATTAGTGTTTTGTTTTAAAGCACAAATTTTGGGACCAGAATAATAATATAGACTGAAAGTTTTAATAACACATAGCACCAAATAAAAATTCACCTTAAGTTTTAATAGCAACCAGTAGGTGGATTTGTGGATGGAAGAGTTACTATCTTTCTTGTTTGCATGGAATCACTATGAATAAATATTACTCAAGAATGCTTATAAAAATCTCTACAAAATTCCTAGCGTTGATGTTTATAATGTCTTTTTTAAATTTTTTTATTATAGTTTTGATCTCCTTTAATAACTTACTTCGTGTCTGAAAATGAATCGAGTTGTTACATTGTTCTGATGAGGAGCACTTGTAAGAGAAATTCAGAGAGAGTACAATATTGTCTTAAGCTCTTGTTATGATTTGTTGTAAATTTTATTATGAAATTGAAGGAAAAGAAGAAAAAAATATACCCATTTAATTGGGTCCACTTGTTTGTATATTCTGTTTTATTTATTATTGAGACTTCATTTCCTTGCCATTCATTTCAGAGTTGGAAAACCCTATTTGTAATTGGCAGACTCCAGATTTTAGGCTAAATGCCGGTTTTTTTTCCTATTGTGATTAACCCAGCGTCTGGCGCACGAATGTTGGTCACATTGTCGGGCGCACACATTCTTTATGACCGGGTTGGCTATAACTTTATTAAACAATAACATTGTTTCGCTGTAATGTTTTATTTTGGAATTTTATAGACTAGTTATGATTTTTCCCAAATATTTGTGGAACTGAACCGCTTACAATTAATACATGTACAATTATTGCATATCCTTTCTGTGGTTTAAAGAGACATTTCAGTATAATTATTTATTATGTACTATTATTTCTCAAGTTTTTTAACTAAAACTGGTAATAAGAGCTAGAAAAGAATATAATAAACAGGAAATGTACATACATACATTATCATTATAGACTGTTATGCCTTTCAGCGTTCAGTCTGCAAGCCTCTGTGAATTTACTAAACATCGCCACAATCCTCGATTTGCAACTAGTGTTGTGGCCTCATTTAGTTCTATACCTCTTAAATCATTAGAAACTGAGTCTAACCATCGTCGCCTTGGTCTACCTCTACTTCTCTTACCCTCCATAGCAGAGTCCATTATTCTCCAAGGTAACCTATCCTCTTCCATTCGCCTCACATGACCCCACCACCGAAGCCGGTTTATGCATACAGCATCATCCATCGAGTTCATTCCTAAATTAGCCTTTATCTCCTCATTCCGAGTACCCTCCTGCCATTATCCCCACCTGTTTGTACCAGCAATCATTCTTGCTACTTTCATGTCTGTTACTTCTATCTTATGAATAAGATATCCTGAGTCCACCCAGCTTTCGCTCCCGTAAAGCAAAGTTGGTCTGAAAACCGACCGATGTAAAGATAGTTTCATCTGGGAGCTGACTTCCTTCTTAAAGAATACTGTTGATCACAACTGCGAGCTCACTGCATTTGCTTTATGACACCTTGATTCAATCTCGCTTACTATATTACCATCCTGGGAGAACACACATCCAAATACTTGAAATTATCGACCTGTTCTAGCTTTGTATCACCAATCTGACATTCACTTCTGTTGAATTTCTTACCTGCTGACATCAATTTAGTCTTCGAGAGGCTAATTTTCATACCATACTCATTGCACCTATTTTCAAGTTCCAAGATATTAGACTGCAGGCCTTCGGCACAATCTGCCGTTAAGGCCAAGTCGTCAGCATAGGCCAGACTGCTTACTACATTTCCACCTAACTGAATCCCTCCCTGCCATTTTATACCTTTCAGCAGATGATCCATGTTAGACTACGAACAGCAAAAGTGAAAGATTACAGCCTTGTCTAACCCCTGTAAGTACCCTGAACCAAGAACTCATTCTACCATCAATTCTCACCGAAGCCCAATTGTCAACATAAATGCCTTTGATTGATTTTAATAATCTACCTTTAATTCCATAGTCCCCCAGTATAGCGAACATCTTTTCCCTCGGTACCCTGTCATATGCTTTCTCTAGATCTACGAAACATAAACACAACTGCCTATTCCTCTCATAGCATTTTTCAATTATCTGGCGCATACTGAAAATCTGATCCTGACAGCCTCTCTGTGGTCTGAAACCACACTGGTTTTCATCCAACTTCCTCTCAACGACTAATCGCACCCTCCCTTCCAAGATGCCAGTGAATACTTTGCCTGGTATACTAATCAATGAGATACCTCGATAGTTGTTGCAATCCTTCCTGTTCCCTTGTTTATAGATAGGTGCAATTACTGCTTTTGTCCAGTCTGAAGGAACCTTACCAACACTCCATGCTAATCTTACTACTCTATGAAGCCATTTCATCTCTGCCTTCCCACTATACTTCACCATTTCAGGTCTAATTTCATCTATTCCTGCTGCTTTATGACAATGGATTTATTTACCATCCTTTCCACTTCCTCAAGCGTAATTTCACCATCATCATTTTCCTCCTCCTCATGAGCTTGGCTGTTCACACCACCACCAGGATGATTTCCTTTTACATTGAGAAGATGTTCAAAATATTCCCTCCACCTCTCCAGTGATTCCCTGGTATCTATTATGAGTTACTCAAAACACTGTTCATTTCCTTTTTCCCTCCCTTCCTAAGATTCTTTATTACTGTCCAGAAAGGTTTCTCTGCTGCTTGACCTAGCCTTTCCAGGTTATTACCAAAATCTTCCCAAGAGTTCTTTTTGGATTTAACAACTATTTGTTTCGCTCTATTTCTTTCATTTATATACAAATCCCTGTCTGCCTCGGCCCTTGTTTGGAGCCATTTCTGATAAGCCTTCTTTTTACATTTACAACCTGCTCTCACTTCATCACTCCACCAAGATGTTCGCCTTTTCCCATCTTTACACACCGTGTTCCTAGGCATTCCCTTGCTGTTTCTACTACAGCATCCCTGTATGCCACCCATTCACTTTCTATATCCTGAACCTGCTTACTGTCTACTGTTGGAAACTTCTCACTAATCATATCCATGTACTTCTAATTTCCTCGTGCTGGAGATTTTCTACCCTTATTCGTTTGCAGACAGATTTCACTTTCTTCACCCTAGGCCTAGATATACTTAGTTCACTACATAGTGGTCTGTATCATCGAAAATTCCCCGGAAAACTTGTACATTCTTAACAGATTTCCTGAATTCGAAGTCGGTTAAGATATAGTCTATTATGGATCTGGTACCTGGCCTCCCATGTGTAGCGGTGAATAGCCTTGTGCTTGAAGAATGTATTCGTAACTGCTAAACCCATACTAGCACAGAAGTCCAGCAAATGCTTCCCATTCCCATTAGCTTCCATATCTTCCCCACATTTACCAATCACCCTTTCGTATCCTTCAGTTCTATTCCCAAGTCTCGCATTGAAATTGCCCATTAGCACTATTCTATCCTTGCTGTTGATCCTGACCACGATGTCACTCAACGCTTCATAAAACTTGTCAACTACATCCTCATCTGTACCCTCACATGGTGAGTACACGGAGACAATTCTAGTCCTAATTCTTCCAACTGACAAATCTACCCACATCATTCGCTCATTTACGTGCCTAACAGAAAATATGTTGTATGCAATGGTATTCCTGATAAAGAGCCCTACCCCAGATTCTATCCTTCCCTTTCTAACACCCGTCAAGTACACTTTATAATCTCCTATCTCTTCCTCGTTATCTCCCCTTACCCGAATATCACTTACTCCTAGCACATCCAGATGCATCCTCTTTGCTGACTCAGCAAGTTTTACCTTCTTTCTTCCATAAGCCCCATTAATATTGATAGCTCCCCATCGAATTCCATTTCGTTCGCCAAGTTGTTTTCAAGGAGTCCTTCCCCTGTCAAATGGGAGTGGAATTCCGTTACTCCCATAGGTCCGAGGCTTGCTTAAAATATTCCGAGTTTGGTAAATTCATGAAGCAGGATGCTACCCTACTTGCACATAGTCCAAGTGACGATCTCTCCTCTAACGGGTTATAGACCACCGGTGAATTGTATAGTCCTAACCGCCTGAGTACAAGGAGGGCCACGACTCAGAATATGTCCGAGATGCCAACTCCCATTCCATAGCAACTGGTATCCTGATTCTCAGGACCACTTACTAGGCCTCTCAGCCGTTGCCCATGGTTCACGATCTAGGATGTGACTACAGGAAATGTATTAAATGCAAATATTGATTTGTGAAAAATGCATGGGTCGAAACATTTAGGAAGACTTCATGTCCATTACTTCACAT
Organism: Anabrus simplex; assembly: GCF_040414725.1. Lineage (NCBI taxonomy): Eukaryota > Metazoa > Arthropoda > Insecta > Orthoptera > Tettigoniidae > Anabrus > Anabrus simplex. The sequence continues at coordinate 162,430,415 of NC_090279.1, read as the reverse complement.
TCCAATCATGCTAGCCCTCGTTACTCATGGCAATCTCTTGTTTTGCAGCACACATGACACAAGCAGGAGTGGTGTGTTGTCTATAGACAAAGGCCTCGCAAAATGCACACGATGTTCTTGTCTTGCGATTCTTCCTCCAATCACAGATAGCACAGCGGCCTGATCTTCTTCCTGCTATTCATTGGTTTTCTTCCTGGTTGTTTTTCTGGAGTAGTTTCACCTCTTGCTTCAAGAACTTGCTTGATCCACAATTTTATATCTCGAGGCATGGGGATGAATGACAATCGCTCTTTCATGAAATCCATGCAAAGGCTTCCTTCGGGTACTGATGTCTCTTGATGGAGTTTTGAGCGACAGATTTCAACTATATATAGCTATTGATCCCGCCAATGTTCAGTATAAAGAAGAAAACCGCTAGTGGCCAGTGGCGCTTATTCTTGAAACAGAGTAAGATTTCTTCATTTCATCAATCACATCTACTCCCCCCTTTGTCAGGTTATAAACAGCCATTATTTCTGGTTTGTTGGCATCCCCAGACGAAGGATCAGTCGCATCTGTCTGATGTAATGTTATAGATGATGAAATATTTGTCTCGAATGAGTAAATTTATAATACCAATATAAATGGTCAGTTATTGGACATGCACTAGCCATGCGTCTTGGAGTGTGTGCTATTTACCAACTGATGAGCCCAACTTAGCACACTGGAGCGAAACACTGACAACCAGGAATGAGTTAGCTGGAAAATTTATAATGTCCAATAACAGGCCATTTATATTGGTATTATGATGTAGTGTTAACAAAAGAACAATTTTGTTTTTCTTTGGTGTGTAAAACACGAATGTGCAGTCTTTGCTAAATCTAAATATTCTACTGCTTTCAGATCGTCTTTTGACTTCACAAACACTTCAGGTAACTGCCTTTTGTTTTTCTTTATTGTGCCAACGGCTGTCAGTCAATGTTTCTCTTGGAGATGGTCGGCTAAAGGAACCGACATAAACCAATGTCACATTTCTACCCGTTGTAGTCACAGGCTGAATCATTCTTTCAACAATGTCTCTTGGCGTATTGATATGTCAGTGCAGTCCTTCTGACTGCTGTCCAGCATAGATTTCAAGCTTTACAGTATAAATTGTGCATGCACAACATAGGGCAAATATCTTTATGCCATACTTGGCTGGCTTGTTGGGCATGAACTGCCTGAAAGGACAGCACCCCATAAACGAGTCAAGCATTTCATCAACAGGGAGGTACTCACTTGATGAATAAGCACTTCTGTACATCTTTAACAAGCGGATCGAATATATTACGGATATTTACCAGTTTGTCCACAACTAAATGCTTTTCACTTTCATCCAGGTCATCGAAACGAAGAAACTGAACCGCTTTTGACTCATGACACATTGAAACAGATCAATGTTGGTACCACCTGTTGTCCATACATCAGACAGTATCTGGTGAGAGGCTTTCAAAACACCAGCATACAATAATCCTAGTAGTGCTTTCAACTCAGCTGCATTGGTTGGTAGCACATTACATTCTCAACTAATATGGTCTCTTTTTACTTTCAATATATCTGTTGTTATACCATACGATGTTTTCCAACTCAGTCTGGGAAAAATATTTTCCGTGCTTCCAAAGGAGAAGAAACGTGGCGAGTTTCCGCCTTAGCCCCTGGCAATCGCGTAATAACATTGTGTGCCCTTACACGGCCACAACTGGGTGCCTTAGTGTGAACCTGCTACTCTGCAACACCATCCTTACCTAAATAAGCAGGGCGAATTGTTGCAATCACCTCATCTTCATCCTGTGAATCAGCAGACACCTCAGAATCAGTGTTATGATCACTTACTGTAACATTGTCCACATCACCTTCATCATCACTAATCGTTTCATCTTCGTCACATTCAAATAATTGTCCACATACAGAGTCTTGGTCTGGCTCTTGTTGCACAAGTTCATTTCTCTTCTCTTTTGACACTCAACAAAAGGTCCATAATTCGTTCTTCTTCTAGTCCATCTATTATATCATTCAACAAAATAACTAACGATGTCATGCGCACATGGTTAAAATGATTGTGAGTTGAAACATACATCCAACTTGACACTTTTTGCACGACTGGGGGGAGCTGATCAGCCAGTAGAAGGCGCTGCATGCTTCCACCTACAAAGTCGTGGAGGGGGAAGAGCAGGAAAAATGCATGATCAAAATGGCACATAAAAATCACGCTACCCAGTCTAAAAGACCGTGGTGCGCCCAATGGCAGGTTAACTGAAACTAGATTTGTATATAAAACGTGAATGTTTGGTGGGATGTTATAGTGACTAAAATGCCTGTTTTATCCACTGTGACTTATTTTAACATTTTAAAGCCTAAAAAAATATGCTGATTACATATAGCTGATTGAAGATATAGACCAAGTGTTGATGTGATAAATGCCACACTAGTGGTATTTGCTTGCTGAATACCACCCAGGGGACATGTGCTCTTGGGCTGATGTGCCGTAAGGCTGAATACTGCACCACAGCCTGGATTAACAGTGCTCACATCATGCTTGTTGACACTCGACATATTCTGGTCTGGACTTCAAAATGTGTACCAATTGCCCTGATCTGGTGTTTTTCAAACACTTTTTTTAATGACCATTTTTGTTTGTAAACTTGTTTTTGCTTTAGACTAGGTTGACTTTCTACTTTAATTCTGGATGTAAATGGCAAACACAGCTTGTGCTAATTGCATAGCCTGGTTTAGCGAACAATTTCACAGACAATCATCAGAGACAGAAACACTCCAAAAATGTTGCGCATCGTACGTGAGCAGTAGTACTGCCATGTAGCAACATATAACCCTAACTAAAGCTTCGTGGAATATTAAACAACACTGTAATGGCGTACATAGTACAGTTCAGGTTTTTACCCAACGTGGGCTATATTAGAAGCACGACCAGAACTTAATCTCTACGATTGCTGGCTATGCTTGCTCTTCACTCTTAGACTGGAATATGTTCAACAGACAATACGCATTATCACAGGAACACTTAAAAAACCTACCAACTCTCTGGCTGCCCACTGTTTGCCTCATCTCTGAGATGTGAATGTGCTGTCATAAGGGAGTTTACAAATAACTGCAGACCCTGGTCTTCCTGTTCATCAAGAGACATTCCTATTATCAATAAAAACACAATTCAATCTTGCTGCTCTCCACTACAAATCGGAGAGATTATGAGTAACGGTGATGTTAGTGCTACCCCAGAGTCCTGTATCTCAATCAGGCCACCAGGTTTTGAAGAAAAATTAGAGTTGTTTTTATTTCATTAATTAAATATAACAATAACTAGACTAAATTTCAAACTTTTATGAGTATGGTGTAAACAATCATCTCTTCAAGACTCCTGTCTAAAAAAAACAACTTAAATACGGCTGATGATGTCTACAAGTTAGACAAAACATGTCCCGTCATAGTTAATAATGTTGTTTAAATAAATAGACAGTAAACTTATGGTATTGTAAAGATGGAATATTGACTTAACCAAAAAGTATAATGTTGCATACTTCACACTTTTTTTTCAATTGGTTTTATATTATAAATGTTAGGCTCTTCAGTCTGCCGAAACCAACCTTTTTTTTGTTTTGCTAGTGGCTTTGTCGCACCGACACAGATAGGTCTTATGGCGACGATGGGATAGGAAAGGCCTAGGAGTTGGAAGGAAGCGGCTGTGGCCTTAATTAAGGTACAGCCCCAGCATTTGCTTTGTGTGAAAATGGGAAACCACAGAAAACCATCTTCAGGGCTGCTGACAATGCGATTCGAACCCAGTATCCCCCGGATGCAAGCTCACAGCCGCGCGCCTCTAACCGCATGGCCAACTCGCCTGGTGAAACTAACTTTGAGCAAATTAATTAATGAACTACCTGAATAGAAAACATGGTAACAGTATTACATACCGAGAGAGTTGGCTGTGCGGTTAGGGGCGCGCGGCTGTGGGCTTGCATCCGGGAGATAGTGGGTTTGAATCCCACTGTCGGCAGCCCAGAAGATGGTTTCTCATTTTCACACCAGGCAAATTCTGGAGCTGTACCTTAATTAAGGCCACAGGCGCTTCCTTCCAACTCCTAGGCCTTTCCTATCCCATCGTCGCCATGAGACCTATCTGTGTCGGTGCGACGTAAGCCACTAGCAAAAAAAATAAATAAATAAAACAGTATTATACCTGGAAGAAAAAACAAAAAAAAGCCTAACAGTTATAAATTAACTGAAAAGAGATGACGTCAGATATTACAAATTGGCTTTATGTCGCTTCTTATGGTGATGATTTAACACTTTCCACACTGCTCATTTTAGTTGTGCTTGACATGAAGATACTGTGGTATTTTGATTATATTCAGTTTGTTACAGAAAGATTTTGAAATCCATCACTTCTATATACTTCTGTTTATGTTTCTGATGAGGTAAATGTAAATTTACAGCCTGTTTCCAGTCATTTGACCAGGTCAGAAATGGAATGAATGAAGCCCCCCATCTAGCAGCAAAGATAGGAATTGTGCCAGCTACCAAAGCCTGTCGCACTCTTAATGACTGCCAGATCAAATGAAATAATAGTGGAGAGTGTTGATGGAATGAAAGATGACAGGGAAAACTGGAATACCCAGAGAAAAACCTACCCCACCTCTGCTTTGTCTAGCAAAAATCTCACACAGAGTGCCCGGAATTTGAATCATGGAACCCAGCTGTGAGAGGCTGCCACCTGAGTCATGAAGGCTTTTTCCAATGAGGTATTTTATCTTAAAATATATTTTTAACAGCATACGATGTTCAGATTCCCCTAGACAGAGGTTGCCCAGTACAAAAAGCATTCTTATAATCAGATATCATCTTGGACTTAATAGAAGAACATCAGAAAAGCTAAGAACAATAAGGCTCAATACAGTCAGATAGATGGTCAAATTAGGAGAATAATTAGAAAAGCAAAACAAAATTGGATGATTGAAAAATGCAGAAACATTGAGAATATGAAAGAAAAATATGATACCTTCAATATGTACAAAATTATAAAAGAAGTAAAGGAACTTTCAGAAGAAAGATGCCTCTTGTTCTAGAAGATAATTCAAGGAAACCAATTATAAATCATCTTGACAAAATTAAGATATGGGAAGAATATACAGAAGAACTCTTCTATCATAATTGACAAACATTAAAAGAAAATTGTGAATGCTCAAATGGATCAAGCATTTTGAAATCGGAAATGATTCATGCGATAAGCCAGTTTAAAGATAGGAAAACTTTACACCCAGATGAAATTCCAGCTGAAGTTATGAAACTTATCAATGAAGAGCAAATTAATACGATAGTGGACCTTTTTAATAACATTTATAACTCCTGAGAAGTCCGGCTCCATGGCTAAATGGTTAGCATGCTGGCCTTTGGTCACAGGGGTCCCGGGTTCGATTCCCAACAGGGTCGGGAATTTTAACCATCATTGGTTAATTTCACTGGCACGGAGGATGATGTGTCGTCTTTATCATCATTTCATCCTCATCACGACGTGCAGGTCGCCTACGGGCATCAGATCAAAAGAACTGCACCTGGCGAGCCGAACATGTCCTCGGACAACCCCAGCACTAAAAGCCATACGTCATTTCATTTTTCACTCCAGAGAATTACCTCAAGATTGGCTAACATCTACTTTCATTCCCCTTCCAAAAAAAATGTGAATAACGTCTCATTAGCCTAATGAGCCATTTGTTAAAATCTTTCTTGAAAGTTATCCATGCTCGAATAAGGAAGAAATGTAAGGAAAACCTGGATGATACCCAGTTTGGATTTTGGAATAGATATGGAACTCGTGAGGCTATTTTCAGTTTAATGACCCTTCTTCAAGAATGTTGGGATCAACGAAAAGATGTCTTTGCCTGTTTCATAGATTATGAAAAGGTGTGTGATAGAGTAAAACATACCGAACTCATCAGACTACTGCAGCAAACTGGAATTGATGATAAATATATAGCCGGGCTGAGTGGCTCAGGCGGCTGAGGCACTGGCCTTCTGGCCCCAACTTGGGAGGTTCGATCCTGGCTCAGTCCGGTGGTATTTGAAGGTGCTCAAATACGTCAGCCTCGTGTCGGTAGATTTAATGGCACGTAAAAGAACTCCTGCGGGACAAAATTCCGGCACCTCGGCGTCTCCGAAAACCGTAAAAGTAGTTAGCGGGACGTAAAGCAAATAGCATTATTGATAAATATATAAGAATTATTGAAAACCTGTCTGTATTGGCATCAGAAGGCTGTGGTGAAGGTCGATGATGATACAATGGACCAGTAGCGGCTCGCTCTAAAGGGCAGAGGGGCACGTGCCCGTCCAGCTAAGTTACTGTTAATGCATGGTTTTATAAGTACTGGCAATTTGAATGTTGATACTTCAGTTTTGATATTAGGCACCATATGCAGCTAGTGCGTCAATGTTTTCATCAGACACGTACTTTGCTTCCTCTGGCGGGCTCTTCGCTGGCCGGTCATCCTGGCCCTAGGCCCTTACCTGTTGACTCTTTCTTAGGTATCTTTCATTTGCACATGCGTAGAACTAACTATTTTTTAACATGCACTGAATGGGAGTTTGGGTCATTGCCGAAGCCAGCCCGCTACAATTCCGTAAAATACATTAAGGCTTATCGCGTCGAGCAGAATATCCATTTCAAATTCGTGTTGCAAGTCTGTCATCTGCGGTCTGATAAACGTGCTGTACTGGATAATGAAATTAGGCTGTATCCTATCTCATAATATTTAGTGTGGTGTCGTCAAAGTAAATCTGTCGTGCGTAATGTGCGGATATATAGAATCCCTATGAAGAATCACATAAGGTATATCACACATGTATGATTAACCTGTAGGCTACGTACAATGAATTCTATGAATAATATTTTTAGTAAACCCTTTTTCTCAACTGTCCCTAATGGAAAGGATGGAGATAAAGACACTCAGTTGACAAACAACTCATTTACAACTAGAACAATTCAGACAATATAAAGAGCGTGAACATCGACATAGATTCCAGCCAGGGGTGTATACAGAATACGTGTGGCTGTGATTCAAGGAATGCATTTTTCTGTTTTTCGTGCATGTTATTTGGACATAACCTGACGTGGATGAAAACCGGAGTAACAGATCTCAAACACTTGAAAGAAAAGGTAAAAAAGCACGGAAGTTCCTCCCAGCATATCAATTCATGCATGGAATTAGCTGTACTAGGGAAAGTTAATATAGTGACTCAACTGGATTCTGCTTATCACCAATCCATTACAAACACAATGATCAAGTTAGGAAAAATAGGCACATATTACACAGAATTATTCAGTGCATAAAATTTTGTAGCATATTTGAAGCAGCACTCCAAGGCCATGATGAGACAGAAAATTCTCTAAATCCTGGAATTTTGAAAGGTCTCATTAATTTTACGGCTGAAGTAGATGTTGCTATGAAAGAACACCTGGCCAAAGCTTCTGTATTTAAAGGTACGTCAAAGACCATTCAGAACAAGCTTCTTAACTGTATGTTGAATGTGTGTAGGGAATAAATTTCTTCAGAAATTGGGGAATCCCAATTTGTTGCAATAGAAGCAGATGAAACAACGGATGTTTGAAACAAATGCCAATTGGTACTTGTTTTTCGATATGCATTAGAGGGTCACATCCATGAAAGGTTTTGGGGTACATGAATCCAACCGACAGGACAGCGGTTGGATTAAGTCAGTGTCTGTTAGAGCAAATTATCCCATATTAAGAGATACAGCACATGAACTTATTTGTCAGAGTTATGACGGAGCCAGCGTAATGGGCAGGACGGGGTGTGCAGGCGAAATTGAAAGTACCCTACCTTAATACACATTTCACTCATTGCTATGGACACCAACTAAATTTGAAAATGCAGAAGGCTTGTTCCTACAATCCCCAAGTCAAAATATTTTTCTGCAACCTGTCCGCAATTTCAGCTTTTTCTTCCAACTCATCTCACAGAAGTGACCTCCTGAATGAAAAATGAAGACTAGACTCCCTCGGACAACCACTACTCGCTGGAACTACAACATTCGTACGGTGAACGTAGTTTACGAGAATAGAGGAGAAGCTGATTGAGTGCTTTCGTAGAATAGAAGAAGGTAAAACATCTATTATAGTAAATGAAGCCAGTGTACTCTTGAGAATACCATATTCATGTTCTGGTTGTCTGTTTTTCACAAATGAATGCCACATGTTGACATAGTGTACAATCACAATAGAGTAAATTAATATATTATTTTGGGTCCACCTTTTCAATACAGAATGTAAATAGTTTAAATTACATAGGGACTAGTTTCGACCTAGTAACAGGTCATCATCAGCCTGAAGTAAATTAAAGCGTAAATATCGAAGAAAAAATAAACAATGTAAACATAAGTACAGTCTTTTTAAAGGTACATACCATATGGGATATTGAGTAGCAATATATTAAAAATAATAACTCTTCCAATTGACGAAGCCCTGAGCGGATGTTATGTTGTTTATTTATGAATAAAGTTCAGTGCGCCGTATAGCATATGCTATACTAGTCCCTATGTAATTTAAACTATTTACATTTTGTATTGAAAAGGTGGACCCAAAATAATATATTAATTTACTCTATTGTAATCACAGTTCAATACGGATCTATCATTATGAAACTTATTTCTTTTAATTAGTGTACAATCAGCTATTATAATAATAATAATAATAATAATAATAATAATAATAATAATAATCGTATGGCCTCAGCTACCGTGTGCAGACATTTCAATTTGACGCCATCTGGCTGTCTGCTCGTCAATTTGGACGTTCCGTTTTACTCTAGGCCTCCACTAGGTGGCAGACCGAGTAAACCGAAACTCTTTTGGGCGTCTGTGGCTGAGATTTAATTAATTTTGTTGGGTAAACACCATATGTGTCACCAGAGATCTTTTACATGCCGACATCGTACGACATGGAGTGTCGAATGGACTTTTTTCCGCCTTTCAAAAATCCGACTACCTCTGCCGGGTTTGAACCCGCTATCTTGGGATCCGGAGGCCGACACTCTACCGCTGATCCACAGAGGCAGCTACAATCAGCTATAAAAACGTGAAACACATTCAGTCCAAATAAAAAAAGGCTAATCTGACTTTGCAAAGTGTGTAACACAACGTGAAGAGATAGATATAAATGCACGAGATCTCACGGACTACAATAATTCTGATAAAAAATACGTAGAGTAAGTGACACAAGGACCATTGTAGCGAAAGAAGTCTGTGACGTAGTGAACCAGGTGCATGATAGGTTTGCATTTACTGGGTATATTGAAGCTTCAACACTAATGTACTCCAATTAATTTGACATTTCTCTATAAACTTTCCAGAAAATGTATCAAATTCTACTTGTTACATTATCAAATGTTGTAGAAAGAAAGGCTAAAGACGGAATTAGATGTGATTTATAAACGGACAGATTTAGACAAGTCAAAGGAGCTCTACCACTCCTCGCTTTTATTTTAGAAAATAATCTCAAATCAACGTTCAAAGAAACCCTAAAGCTTCTCAGGATAATTGTAAAAACACCCATGTCCACAGCTGAAACAGAACACTGTTTTTCGACACTGGCTCTTATTAAGACGTCTATGCAACACAATGACCGAAGGAGGACTGTCTCTCCTGACAATGATTTCAATTGCGAAAGACCTCATTTACGATATGCTTGACTTTGACGATAAAAGTCATTTCTAAGTTTGTGTATTTATGGCATAGAAGAATGGAATTTTTGTTCAAATAAAACAATAATACTGCCATCGACGAACAAGGCATTATCATATTCTTTATTTTCATGGCCAGGGCGAGTATACTGTACTTCATTCGTCCTATAGATTCAGTTGTAGGCCTATCAGTCGGTACAGTAATTTGAATGGACTTAAGGATTACGCGGCCATCCAATGGTAGTTCAATAATGTATATAGCGCTGTGAATGTATTTCAGATAGACTTCAGTGACAGTGCAAACATACATTTAAACAGTTCAAGATACTTGGCTGAGGTAAGAGTTTGGATCACCACCTTCTTCGAATGGACACCACATTTCATTCCACATTTTCTCTTAAAATTAAGAAGACAGTGAAGTAGGTGAGTAATGATCTATTATTTAACATTGTGTGATGTGTATCCGTGTATGCATTTGTTTATTGTGTGTGTTTAGTAACAACGTAAATTTGTGAAAATGTAGTGCCCCTCTGCCAGTCCCCCTCAGCAGCCGCTGCTGCAGCGGACTACATAGAAATCCGACAAGGAGTTCGTCAAGGCTGTGTTTTATCTCCGTTATTGTTTAACCTCTATTCAGATGCCATATTTACAGCAGCATCAGCCACTTTGAAAGTGAGAATTAAAGTAAATGGAGAACTAATAAGTAATTTGCAATATGCAGATGACACAGTAATTCTTGCTAATAGTGTTGAAAGCTTGCAGCTACTGCTGGACAAAATTAATATAGTTAGGGAAGAGATGGGTCTAAACATCAACATTAAAATAATAATAATAATAATAATAATAATAATAATGGTTTTCAGCAGAGGAAGAATTAGTGCTACTCTGAAACTTAGAGACCAACAAATTCAACAAGTAAATAAACTTAAATATTTTGGTTGTTGGATAACGGATGATTTGAACCCAGACCTAGAAATTAAGAGCCGAATAGAAATTGCAAGATCAACATTCAGGAAGATGAAGACATTATTGTGTGATGATGCATTAAATTTTAAACTTCAGCAGCATATGGTGAAATGTTATATTGGTCTACTCACCTTTATGGGGTTGAAGCTTGGACATTAAAAGAGGCCACATCAAAAGATCGGAAGCCTTAGAACTTTGGCTTCATAGAAGAATGCTCAGAGTCTCATGGATTGACCATATCACTAATGAACAAGTATTACAGAGAGCAAACTGCAAAAAAGAACTAGTAACCACCATCAAATGCAGAAAAATTGCATACCTAGGGCATGTTTTGTGTGGTGAAAAATACGCAGTTTTACATCAAATTTTGAAAGGCAAAATTAAAGGGTGCCGAGGAGTAGGCAAGAGGAGAACAACATGCCTTAAGAATATTAAAGGCATAAAAAACACTGAAGAACTCTACCGTGTTGTTGAAGACATAAAAGCACTCTCCACATTGATCGCCAACGTCCGGGAGTCTCGGCAGGGCACACAGAAGAAGAATCAGATGGTAATTGAGATTTCTATATATTAGTCATAACAGTATACAAATGATTCCTCAAAATAACAATAGAACCCTTAACAGGCATCAAGGCTACAGTGTTCGCAAGTTGAATGTCCAACCTGAACACCTTATAGAACTGTGCAAATATGGACGTTATTGTCCTTCAATCATAAGACCCACTACCATAGATGTTAACTTATATTTTGCTCTATAGTATGTAATTATGGGTTCGTAAGCTTTGCACTTTTCATTATGAACATCCACTGGTTGAGTTGCAGAGGATAATATTGTTCTCTTAAGGAATCAGCTATCAAGATCCGAACACTGTGATGGAGGGTATTTCTAAGGATTTCACCATGTTTGCAGGCACCCAAGATGTGTGCAACAGTTTCTATCTCACTGTGGCAACAGTGGCAGTGGTTGCCATCTTCGGAGACCTGTCTGGTAATGCCTGGACTGGATAAACATTAGCAGTGATGATAGGAACCACCTAACCAGGCGAGCTGGCCTTACGGCTAGGGTCACGTAGCTGTGAGCTTGCATGTGGGGGAGGTGGGTTTGAATCCCCCCCATTGGCAGCCATGAAGATGGTTTTCCGTGGTTTCCTATTTTCATACCAGGCAAATGCTGGGGCTGACCTTAATTAAGGCCACGACTACTACCTTCCCAATCTTTCCGTCACTGAAACCTTTGATGTCTTAGAGCAACGTTAAATCACTAGCAAAATTTTTAAAAAAGGAACCACCTCTAAATAGTTTTTGAAAAAAATTGTACTTACTTTTCAAAATTAAAATACTTTCATTAATATTGGTAACACAAATGAGAAATATGAAAAAATGAACTATATTTTAAATTATAATTTTCTGCTTCTGAATCATGGTGCTCTATCTTTGTAAGTATTGGAAACCCTACGCTAGTTTGTAAAAATAAAAAGGAAGGTGTGTCATAAATGGATCCAAACAAGGACTGACAGGGAAATGTATGTAGATGAAAGAAACAGAACAAAACAAATAATTGTTGAATCAAAGAAGAAGTCTTGAAGATTTTGGTGATGACCTGGAAAAGCTAGGTTAAGCAGCAGGTAAAACTTCTTGGACAATAATAAAGAATCTTAGAAAGGGAGGGGAAAAAGGAAATGAACATTGTTTTGGGTGAATCAGGTGAACTCATAATAGATCCCAGGGAATCACTGGACAGGTGGAACAAATATTTTTTTTTTTTAATCTGCTCATTGTAAAAGGAATTTTTTCTGCTGATGTCGCGAACAACCAAGTTCATGGGGGAGAGGACTATGGCGTTGGTGAGGTAACGCTTGAGGAAGTGGAAAGGATGGTAAATACTTCCTTGTCATAAAGCTGGAGGAACAGATGAAATTAGTCCTGAAATAGTGAAATATAATGAAAAGGAAGGGATGAAACTGCTTCATAGGGCAGGTAATGACATTCGACTTGTGTAATGATATTAGGCAGGAGATCACTTATGACAAGTCTTGTTTACACTTGCTACGGTTGGCCCTGTAGGAATAACTATTACAAGTGCAAAGTAACCTCAAGGGGATCGCAGGAGATAGCACCATACATATTCTGAATTAGGTGGCATGGCAACGTACCAATACGAATGAAACCATTCATGACATACTTGCTTAGAAAAGAAATTTAGCATATTGCTTAATACATTATTATATTCTCATGGTAAAGCACACACTGGAAAACTGATTGTGCTGAGACCTCCTAAAGACGGAGGAACCCGTGGAGTAAATGCGGGGGGGGGAGGCAATAAAGTTTAGAAGGAATAAGATGATTATGCGTAACGTTGAACAAATATATTTGGTTTTAAATTAATAAATATACTAGTGGACTCGCGCTGCTCTGCAGCATTCATTATAAACAGGTCAGATAACTCGTCTTGATATGCCTGCCCTTTCCAATATTTCTATGAATATTTAACACCGGTACATAATAACCGATTCATTCATTATGTAGTTTATAAGACTTCTTTCCATACAACATTCACCGTACTTCGACTATTCGGGTGTATCTGGATCTTAACATTATTTCAAACGATCTTGCCCGAGATAGTGCAACATACAATTGGACGTGACTGAATACTGGTTCCCAGTAAGCAGACACGTACTTTATCAAGAGGTTACCCGTGCACTTTATTACTGCTAATGGTCCTACAGAAGGCTAGTCGACTTGATACCTTCCCGTCTGTGCGTATGTCGATATTTTCTATTAGCAGCACGTAAGTTCTTAGGAAAGTTCTGCCATCTGTTAAGTATATTAAGAAGCTGAGGAAGGTTAGAAAATCAAAGAGGATATAACACACAATAATGATCAGAGGAAGTGTATACTCTCTGGCTTGACATGTAGTAATCAAACATGGCTGCATGCAATGAAATTACTAAAGATGAAAATCATATAATTAGATCAGAATATTAATGAAACTGTTAGTCGCTTCTCTCTTTCTCTCTATTTGTTTCGTCGATTCCGACTCTCCGTGACCCCATGAACTAAAATACGCTAATTTCTTCTGTTCTGCACTGCCTCCTGAAGATTTTTCAAGCTGGAATTTAGTACTTCTGTGATGCCATCAATCCATCTCATTCTTTGCCGCCCTCTTCTCCTTGTGCCTTCGATCTTCCCAGCATTAAGGTCTTTTCTAATGAATTGTGTGTCCAAAGCAGCTTAGTTTTTGTTTCAGGATTAGGCCATCCAAAGAACACTCTGGTTTTGTTTGCTGTAAAACTGACCTATTTGTTCTCTTCGCAGTCCATGGCAGAGTCCTGCAGCGAGGCCCAGCCCATGAGCTGCTTCAGCAGTACACTGCAATGGGCTTTGAAAGGCTCGAACAAACGAAGCCCGTGACGTCATCGCACGGGCCGGTCTGGGCCAGCGCTCTGTCATTCGTACGCGGTGAGCCAAGGACAGTGCTGTGGTAGTTCTATGGGCTGACTGTTTCAATGTGTACAGTGTACTGCGTGTCACCGGAGTGTGTTGCAATACGGTCGAGTGGAGCCGATCAAATTTGCTGTGGTTTTCAGTTTGACTTCTCCGTCTATCCTGTTATCGGAAACGAATGTGGACTGTAATTCCAAAAGAAAAGAAACCGTGGCAAAAAATCGTGAAGTAAGAAAAAGCAGCAACAAACGAACTAAAAACCGCACAATACAAGACTTCTGAACCGGATCCTAAACTTAAAAGTCGTATTTGATTGGTATTCAAGACTGCAGTTGACGGTGATGGGAAAGACGTTAATTTTGTGTGCTGTACGATCTGCTGCGGTGAACTTTATGTACACACTAGCAGTTACTCGTGGCTTCTCGCGTGAATTTCGTAATTTGATAAAAGTAATCGTTCCTCGATACTGTACTAAGACATTATCTGAAAATCCCTTAAGTATAAAACCTCGCTGAAAAATTGAGTTTCATTTACCCCAGAAAGTCTTTGTAAACAAAGTTTGTCGTATTGCCTTTCGGGGCTGAGATGACCATGCGACATAGAACTGTACACGTGAGAACGTCTCCTCTCAAGTAAAAAAAAGAACGTTTATTTTTAAAGGAGATTACAAATACGTATTTCCACATCTGTAACATCTTCAGGTTTTGAGATATAAGTATCTGCATAAAAAGAATTCAACCCCTTTACCAGCCCTTCCTCCACCCCCAACTACGTGGATTTTCCAAAAACAAAAAAGAGAGACATGTCTCTTTATTTTTAAAAGAGATTATAAATACCACTTCACATCTGTAACATGTTAATTTTTGGAGATATATTGTAGATATGCTCAGGGATTATGTATACAAATTTTGGTTGGCAGCTATGCCCAAACGTACACACATAATCGCGCTGCTGTAGAACCCTGGAGCTGGCGTTGCCATGGTTACGGCAGTTCATTTCCTTATCGGATTCCGAAAGCAGGGGTAGTGTGGTGCCAATATCTCCATAACAGTCGGTTTCAGGGCCGTAAAACATAGTTTTCGGGCCCATAGGGCTTACCGAGATTTGTTCTTTGGGTCAAGGGTCTTAAAATGAGCTTAGTGTTGTCCTTGCACGACAAATTCGATATTTCGCCTATATTAGCCTATTATTTTTATGCCTTCCCTGTCGCCCCCACCTTGAATTGTTTTGAAAATAAAATACAGCCCATGTCCCTCAGGGATAATGTATATTTACATTAGTAAAAGGATTTTTAGAATCAATCCAGTAGTTTCTGAGATTACCCTCCAGATATACACAAACTAACAAAATTCGCGCTCTCTCTTTATTATATTAGTTTAGATTAAAGGAGTCGCACTGATTTTGTCTTTTCTATGATTAGATAAAAACTTACGATGAACGATGAGCATTCTAATGTTTCCGTGTCTGGCTCCATGGCTAAATGGTTAGCGTGCTGGCCTTTGGTCACAGGGGTCCCGGGTTCGATTCCTGCCAGGGTCGGGAATTTTAACCTTAATTGGTTAATTTCGCTGGCACGGGGGCTGGGTGCATGTGTCGTCTTCATCATCATTTTATCCTCATCACGACGCGCAGGTCACCTACAGGAGTCAAATCAAAAGACCTGCATCTGGCGAGCCAAACATGTCCTCGGACAATCCCGGCACTAAAAGCCAAACGCCATTTCATCAGACTCCACGACTATGCCACAACCTGCCAAAGTAATGAAATTTTCTTCGTGGACTGACGTTCATGATGCTCCTATTCCAACAGATGAGCTGGAAAGATATTTAAAGCAAAATTGTGGAATGCAAGAAGATAGATATAGCATCCTACTGGAGAACAAATGGACAAAACTATCCAAAATTTCACCAGATCGCTAAGAAAGTAATATGTATGCAAGCATGTTCAGCTTCAGAGATAAATTGCAGTTCAGCGGGCTTCATTATCAACGCACGACAATGCTGATGCTCTTCTTTTCATTCACAGTAATTCCATTCCACCACATTAACAATGACCAGTAAACTACTCACATTAAGTAAAAGCTATGTTCAGGATTGTTTTTGTTGTTGGCAAATTACACGTCATTTCTGTTTATATTTTATTTTGAGGTAAACGCGAATGAAGTCCTATGAATATGCTTCGTGTTATTTAGATTCATTTTCAGTTAACTTGATGTCAATTGCAAACGAATATTAGTTTATAATAAGGTTTCTGTTTGTTTTCAATTATTACTATTATTATTATTAATATTATTATTATTATTATACTGCAGGAGAAATATCTAGCGTTTAATTTCAAAATCTGATTAGCCTATTTTGCAATATGTTAGTAGCGTACGGAATTCATAGAGTGAATGATCCGAATAGTAGTGTGACTTGAACATTTCGTTGTGCACAGCGCACATGTTATTGTGGAGAACTACTCAAGGTTATTCCACGAAGCCCGCCCAGTGCGGTGGACTGCGGTGGGCCGTATGAGCCCAGTGCTGTGGGCCAGTATGCTGCCGCGTTAGAAAGAGAAAGGCACGCCGCGTTAGAAAGAGAAAGGCACTGCACGGGCTGGGCTGCCGGAGCCCGTGGGTTCGAAGTGCTGCGCGGTGGGTCTGGCTGCAGGAGTCTGGTCCATGGGACTCTTAAGGATTTTCCTCCAACACCACAATTCAAAGGAGTCTATTGTACGGTGTTCAGCTTTTCTTATGGTCCAGGTCTCACATCTGTACATCACAACTGGAAAAACCATAGCCCTTACTATACGGATCTTTGCTGTTAATGTTATGTCTCTACTCCTTAAGATATTGTCAAGATTGGTCATTGCCTTTCTACCAAGTAGCAATCTTCTTTTGATTCTCACCATCACCGCAAATCTGTGAGCCAAGATAGTTGAAAACGGAGACTACCTCAATTTTTTCTCCTCCTACATGCCATGAATTGACAGGTGTAGTTGCCATAATTTTTGTTTTCTTGACATTCAACATTAGTCCAGCCTTTGAACTTTCTTCTTTCACTTTCAGTAAGAGGGTTTTTAAGTCTTCTGTTAGTCGCTTAGCAACCTGCTAAGTACAGAATGTATTGCGGTTTAGGGTAAGCCTTCGCCTGCAATTACTGGATTGATCATTTATTAATTTAATTTTATGATTACTCAAAGTCGACTGAACTTAAGAGAATGAGTAAGAATACCAAAAGTGTTGAGTTACATAGTGATGTGATTTATACCTTTATGAACACTGACTATCTGTTGTTATGTGCTACTTCAAGAGTCCTATCAATGTCTCATGATTCATCGGCGGGTAATTCTGGAGAGAATTAAATTAAAATGAAGCAAACTGGTTCAGTAGAACAGTCGGACGGATTTGCCAAAGCTGCTTTTTAGTAAACTCTTAATACAGTATATAGATATATGTATGGCTTTTAGTGCCAGGAGTGTCCGAGGATATGTTTGGCTCGCCAGCTGCAGGTCTTTTGATTCAACACCCATAGGTGACCTGCACATCGTGATGTGGACAAAATGATGAAGACGACACAACCATGCCAGCCGAACTAACCAATGAATGATCCGATTAAACAAGTAGTATTCGAAGACTGCTCTACATACAAATATGGCCATCATTTGACATACCTAGAGGCATGATTTTTTTCGCATTAACGATAAACGCGACAAAAAATATTTTGAAGCGATTTTGCAATATCTTTACGAATCATATGTTTCTGGTTAAGAAAATACGGATATTATGTTCGTGAATTAAAGCGAATTAAAGCGATAAGGCCATTTTAAAGCGAAATTCAATTATTTCACGATAAGCGCGATATTACAGCGAAATCTGTAGAGAATAACGAAATTGACATTTTGTTCCAAGATTATGTATGAAAAGAAAAGGAGTGAACAAAGATTCATCAACAGGAAAGAAATATGTTATAATTACTGTTCTGGAAAATCTCTTTAAGACAAGGTATCAAAGAAAAGGCTTCTTGCCAAACGAAATGTTTGGAATGTTGTTCTTGGTGGCTGGTAATCGCACCCCAACCTGACTCCTCACGGCATTGTGCAATCCTGTAATCCCTAATGACGTAATGGTGTAATTCGGCTTCGTGGTCAGGTAAAATTAAGAAAGTGATCACAGACAGTAGCGAAGATGGGTCGCTCGACAAGTGTTACGGTGCACAGCAGAGCTAAACAGTTTGCGAGTGAAGGTTTGTACGTTTCGAAAGCAATATTTTAATGTGTAGATTTTGTAATGTTTGTATCGAGTGGGAGAAAATAGATACTGTCTCAAAACATTGTTTTAAAAATAAGGAACATTCAGAACGTAAATTTAGCACTCCAGCAGTGAAACGGCAGGCAACAATGGAACTCCCATTAGATATGAAAAAGAAAACTAAAAGTGAAAAAATGGAATTTATTCACGAAACAACAGCGAAGCTACTCAAAGCCAACATTCCGCTGGAGAAGGTAGACGACCCTGCAGTCCGGAAATGGCTTCAAAAGTATGTACCAGGATTATACAGTCCATCAATTAAACCTCCACAATCAAGGATCAGTGATAGTAAGACTAGGTTTTTTAAGACCTCTTTCTGACAAAGATTTTTCTTTTTTCTATTGGTTCGGATTTGGAGACCTTCCCACAGCCAACCAATTAAGGAAACAATGATTAATTTTAGAATTTCATTAAAGCGATATGGCAATGTCCATTTCGCGAATAACGCGAAATTTAGTATGCCTCTCGCGAAATCATTCAAAAATGAATGCAAAAAAATCATGACTCTAGACATGCCCTACTGAAAAAGTCAACATGAATCGAACTTCATTACAATCAGAGGTTATAAGATACTTGCACAATCATCCAATATTTTACAACAGTCACTTAGTAACTTCTTTTATCTACATTGAAAATTTGGTAAATTAATGTTAATATAGCTTTATTCAAAGAGACTAATTTATGATCACTCTCAAGTGATACACTGTCCTATCATCTAAATAGCTGGTCAAGAGCAATAATATAAATATACATTACCATATCAAACGTATACAGACACCTACCTCAAAGTAAAGAGAGAGCCAGTGGCAGCATACTCTCTAAAGTCGACATTAATACGATCACAAACCTGACTCTGTTGCGGAGTGGTGGTGATTATTGTTTTAAGAGGAGTTACAACTGGACAACCATCCTCTTAACAACTCAAATCAGAAGACAAAAACTGCAAGGGATCCAACATTTTGGAAAATGAAGGTATCTGCCAAAGAAATGCAAGGGGCATGAAAATGAAAGATTCCCCAGGCCTCATATCCTCTAACACCCTTGGGATTGGAAAAGAACAAAATATGACCAAAGGAGGTTGGATAGGTTAGATGAAAATGAGCCTAGCACAAGTAAGTGGAAGCAATGTCAAGACTCCGCTAAGGGCCCTGTGGTTGCCAACCCACGCTCCCAAATTAAGAGCCCATGGGCCCCTCTTAATCTTTAATCGCCTCTTATGACAGGCAGGGGATAATGTGAGTGTTATTCTACTGCCCCCACCCACAGGGAGAACTCTGTTTGGGAGACTTTCCACCAGGTGTCAGAACGTTTCTCTGGGAATGACATCCCATTCTTTCCCAAGAGCCGTAGCCAGAGAACATGTTGATGCTGGACGGGGGAGTGCCATTGTTCTAACTCATCCCAAGGTGTTCTAATTTGGTTTAGGTCCAACAGTAGAGTATTATTATCCTTAAACCATTGGCTTATAGAGGCCACTTTATGGCTTAGAATGGTTGGTATAAATAAAGGCTATCGCTCAACTGATTTCCATAGTTGATAGTAAGAAAGCATTCAAAATGTGTTGATATCCTTCTGTGCTTACAGTGCCATGCAGTCCTAAATTAAGAGGGAAAATATTTGGTTTGTGAGCAGCTTCTCGCCCATGAAACCCTATTCTTTAATTCCTGACGCAGTCATGGGTCTGGCTGTAATTTGCACTGTACTTTGAAATTCCCTGGTGATTTTCTCCATAGGCAACTGATGATTTTTCTTGCACCAACCTCTTTAAAGTTCATTGGTCCCTGGGTATTAGTATACGAAACCGATCAGGTCGTGGTTTATTTTCACATTTCCACTTTACACTGAAAGTCAATGTAGGTACGTCTGTAAGGTTATGAATGTCCCTTACATATTTCATACTTATACGGCAGCCAATGATTACCCCCACGTTGTAAGTTGCTAAGCAAACCTGACCTACTTACGTTGCATCTGTAGTCACAATGAGCAATACAAACTCCTTTGCCTCCTTTTATACCGGTGCAATGCGTTATTTATTGCTGTTCACTAGTGTACAGGGACGTCCACATACTTTTGATCAGATAGTGTATATTTATTATACAAGTCTGAAATTGCTTAATGTCTAATAAGAATAATTTCACTAAATAACCTCGCCAGAAGTTAAAATAGGGAATAATGGAGAACAAGCTTCAAATTACTGTAAATTTACAATGTAGATACATTGACATCAATTCAATAACATGCACAACTTAGTCACAAGTTTGGAGGTTGCTGTCATGAGGCAGCTTAGAACAGTTACTCGAATCTTCCCTCAACATTACACCACCTGTAATCCGGGAATGCAAAACAGATGACATCTAAGAAAGGGGAAGGTTATAGAGAAAAGGCATAGATAGAAAAGGAAAAGTAAGGAAAACAGGAGATCAGGATCATAACAAATGATAACTGAATATACGAAGTATTTCTAAGTAGCAGGACAAGATGGGGGCAAATGTGGATCAGATCAAATGTAGTGTATTGACTAGAATAAAGAAGTGTAAAGGCTGTCTCTGTCTTAACCTCACCTTAATGCCATGGATGTTAGGGATGCAGAGCAGGGGGGAGCCAGCTCACCTCTGCAGTCTGACACAGCACCTTTTCACGCAGGACTTTGATTTTGGCAGGTGAGCTTATAAACGTAAACTTGAGTCCTCATTCCGAGGTGGTGCAGCTCTTTTCAAGCAAACCCCCAATGGAGGCAAGCTGCATGTACCATATCAACCACATACCAGCCCCCCTGCCATTCGTAAATTTCTAGCAATAGCACCTAATAGTGCTAACTGTTGTGCTACGGAGGCAGATGAGAGGTCCAGGTAATTGATAGGAGATTGGAAATCACATGACGTGATGACGTCACAGCAACACAAAGTAGAATATGAGCAGAATGAGGAGCTGGTCCAGCAAAGAGACTAGAGAATAAAATGAACTGTTATACTTAGCTGAGACACCAAGGTTAGGCAAGAAAAATATAATACTTAAAATATGTATCACTAAGTGTAGAAGAGGAGGTTACACATAATCAGATTAGAATGGAATGTTAGTAAGGTACTTTCTGGTTTGACAAAAAAAGTAATTGCACTTATCTATAAGAAAGGGAAGAATTGCAACAATTATTGAGGTATTTCACTGATCAGTATACCAGGGAAGGTATTCACTGGCATTTTGGAAGGAAAGGTGAAATCATCGGTTAAGAGTGAACTGGATGAAAATTCGTGTGGTTTCAGACCACAGGGGAGCTCTCAGGATTAGATTTCCAGTGTGCACCAGTTAAGTGAAAAATGCAACTGTATGAATAGACAGTTATATTTGTTTCGTAGATCTAGAGGAAGCATATGGCAGAGTACAGAGGGAAAAGACGTTTGCTGTAGTGGGGGAAAATGGGATTAAGGGTAGATTATTAAAAGCAATCAAAGGCATTTATGTACGGTGAGAACTGATGGTAGAACGATTTCTTGGTTCATGATACTTAATAGGGGTTAGACAAGGCTGTAAACTTTCACCTTTGTAATTCATAGTTTTACATGATTAACCTACTTAAAGTTATTAAGTGGCAGGGACGGATTCAGTTAGGTAGAAATGTAATAAACAATTTGACCTAAGCCGATGCCTTTGTCTTAATGGCAGATTGTCCGGCTCCATGGCTAAATAGTTAGCGTGCTGGCCTTTGGTCACAGGGGGTCCAGGTTCGATTCCCAGCAGGGTCGGGAATTTTAACCATCATTGGTTAATTTCTCTGTAATGGGGGCTGGGTGTATGTGTCGTCTTCATCATCATTTCATCCTCATAACGACGCACAGGTCGCCTACGGGAGTCAAATCAAAAGACCTGCACTTGGCGAGCCGAACTTGTTCTCGGACACTCCCGGCACTAATAGCCATATGCCACTTCATTTCAATGGCAGATTGTACCTAAAGCCTGCAGGATAATACTGTATCTAACAAGTCTGAAAATAGGTGCAATAAGTATGATACAAAAATTAATAATATAATAAAAATAATAATAATGCTATTTGGTTTACGTCCCACTAACTACTCTTTTACGGTTTTCGGAGACGCCGAGGTGCCGGAATTTTGTCCCGCAGGAGTTCTTTTATGTGCCAGT
The DNA here is from genome assembly GCF_040414725.1 of Anabrus simplex. Taxonomy (NCBI): domain Eukaryota; kingdom Metazoa; phylum Arthropoda; class Insecta; order Orthoptera; family Tettigoniidae; genus Anabrus; species Anabrus simplex. The sequence continues at coordinate 162,407,855 of NC_090279.1, read as the reverse complement.
AAATCTACCGACACGAGGCTGACATATTTGAGCCCCTTCAAATACCACCGGACTAAGTTTTTTAAAGTGTGCATTCTCCCAGGATGGTTGTGTAGTGAGTGAGACTGGGTAGTTTTTTACTAACTGTTACGCAAACTAATAACATTATAAGGGAGTAGAAATTATGCAAATCTTACGTGGAATTCCTTTTACAGGAGAGATAGGTGCACTACAATAGCCAGGGACCCACCAGCCTGCCCCCAGTAGTACATTTACTTTTATATCCTAATCAAATGTAGCACGTGGCATTCTCTATTACTTGAGCAGCTACTAGCATTGCAATGGGCAGAAGTATAATTGGATATGTCATTCCCAGCAATCAAGAGAAATACATTTTGCTACCAACCGGTGCACGATAAAAACAAGACCAACGGCTTAGTCTCTATCCGACATACTAAGGGCTAATGGCCTCTTTGCAGCCAGACCCATTTTGCTTGACTCTAGACTAATGGTTTTGTCACTAGCCGGACGTAACCAATCCAGACCAATGGTATTTTTTCACCAGCTGCACCTAACAATGTATACCAATCGTCCCATCATTAGTTGCTACTTTGGCAGCTTTGTGCACTGTACTATCATGTCCTTCCCGAGAAATAAACAAAAGACTGTCATACTGGGCCTAGATGTCTGTGCTACAAGTGGTGACTCATGGTACTAACGTTGCCTAGCACATGGTAAAACTTTGCCATGGAAGGTACAACAAAGCTAATGCAGGAAGTTCGCTGTTGCAATCAACAGCATTCTGTAAGAAGGAAATCAGCTCCAGGACAACACTTAACTTAACAGCAGCGGTCTGTTTTCAGACCAATTTTGCCTTACAGGAGGGAAAGCTGGATGGATTCATATTTTTTTCATAAATTAGAATTAACAGACATGAATGTAGAGGGAATGATTGCTGGCAAAAACAGGAGGGTACTCGGAATGAGGAAATAAAGTCTACATTCGGAATGGACTCGACTGATGAAGGTGTACACATCAAAAGGCTTTGGTAGTGGGGACATGCGAGGTGAATTGAGGATAGGTTACCTAGTAGAATAATGGAGTGTAAGAGAAGTAGAGGGAGATGACAATGATTAGACTCAATTTCTAATGATTTTTAGATAAAAGAGGTATAGAACTAAACAAGGCCACAGAACTAGTTGCAGATAGAAGATTGTGGAGGCATTTAGTTAATTTACAGATGTTTGCAGACTAAACCTTAAAGGGATAACAGGCCATAACAACTCAAACAAACAGGTGGTTAGCTGCCAGCCATTCATACACACTATAGTCCTATTAAAACAACCCATGTGTTCTGACAGCTCGCAGCACGTGGCGCCAAGCAAGGGAGTGGGAGCACTGTGTTGCCACATGATCAGAAAGGAGTTACTACAATCACAATCAAAGCACTAGGCACTGCGGAAAATAATATCCGTGCACGGGGATCATGAGAGTGTTAGAATAACATTAAATACTGTTGCTATTATTCCAAGGTAGTGCAGCAGTAATTTTATCAGTTCAAATATCGTAAGACGCACTCCTCATTGCCCTCCCTCATAGGCTTTAATCAATCTATCTTCGGACGATTGATTTCATTTTTTGGCAGATTTCAGCAGCAGAATGGCACTTTGACTGGCTTGCTCAACATTCTGGGTTCATATCCGGGTGAGGATGAGAGAAATATGTGTTTTTTGTATTATATAAAGAGGAAAAATTGGTCGTACCCTGTCATAGCCATCAGCACAGTTTATGATGCCAGATATAATTGAAATTAGAGTTGTGAGAGGTAAAAGTCTATCTTTCACCTTGTCGTTTTGAGTGCCTTTTAACTGATGATACAGATGTTGATTCCCATAGGGAATCTGAAATATTTGTCCCGAATGAGTAAATTTATAATACCAATATAAATGGTCCGTTATTGGACATTATAAATTTTCCAGCTAACTCATTCATGGTTGCCAGCGTATGCACTAGCCATGCGTCTTGGTAGGTGTGTTAGGTACTAACTGACGAGCCCAACCTAACACACGGGGGCGAAATGCTGGCAACCATGAATGAGTTAGCTGGAAAATTTATAATGTCCAATCACGGACCGTTTATATTGGTATTATGCCTTTTAACTTGCCATCATTAGTCATGGAACCACTTTTTATTGAAATCCGAAGTAAAAGAACTTATACATTCTAACCACAGGTTGTTATTCTTAATTTCTAAAATCCCACATTCTTTGTCCAAACCCATCATGTGATGGTCCAGATATTCACCCCTACTCTTTCCCCTTCACCTTCTTCCCAAGGCACCTTTTCTTTCTTGTTCTTTCCCCGATCCTAATTACTATAGCTTGAGATATCTTTTACGCTGCTGCTGTTCTTTCTACAACAGTGGGCCTCCATTTTCTCTTTTAGCCTAAAAATATTCTTGTAAGGCACACACCATATCCGAGGTTGACCACGAATAACTAAGCCGTGCCTCCTCATTACACTTGTCTTTTCTCAAAGTGAATGAATTCTTGGTCGTTCTCTTTGTTGTTTAGCAGCGCTCTGAACAGGTCGTAACATTTTGTAGTCCATATCTTAGAAGTAGTTCAGTAAATGACAAGGTGTTAAAAATGATGCTATACTGCACAATAATAAAATTTACACTACACTAAAATGCCAATCTTGGTAACGATACACTTATTAACACGAACACAATAGCACTATAAATACTTAGCTGATTTCAAAAGCACACTACACAGATAATGATGTTATCTCTCAAAGCAGACACTGTTATATAGCCCACCCACATGTGCTTACTAATTGGTAGCGTGGAATGCGGACCGACCGCCTTTCGGAGCTTTAAGCAGAGGGAGTAGGAAAAGGGAGAGAGAGTGTGTCTAGCTGGGATTGGCTTAAATGGGAGGCGTGTACTGGTTGCCACAGTAACTGCCACCTCTTACTCCCACGCTGGGAGCTGTCAGAACATGCACGCTGTTTTAATAGCATTATAAGAGAATAATTCTTGTTCTTAAGACTGTAAAGATACATCTAATTAATAATAAAATAATTATTCCTTTATACAGAATGTTTTAAATTTCCACCATTCAATACTTATGGACATAAATACGTATGTTAGCAGGTTTCTGCCAGCGAGACCTTCATTAACAGGAGGAGGTCTCACCAACTGAAACATATACTAACATAAGTATTACATGATGGAAATATAAAACATTCCATTTAAAGGAATAAACATTTTATTAGTTAAAGTCAATATGGAACAAACATCCTATGCAATACCTGATTAAGTTGACATCCTAATAATATGCTACAATAGCTAAACATTGACTTAGACTCGGTTACAATTTACTAGCAAGTGTGCATGTTTAGGAAAGAGAAAATTGTGTATAAATGATGTGCAGTGATACACTAGCAGAGAGGAGAGATCCTTCCATTATGAGTCTCAGAGGCCAACAGTCCCGCCCATATAAATATTTTTACTTAATATTAAAAGTAAAACAGAGACTTGGAAATATGACCATTATGTATGTTCTTATTGGCTGGAGCAGTTGTCTCTGAAAGAGCTCACATCACGTGTGGCTACAGGGCTGCACATTCAGTGAAAATAATGAAACCACGAATTTTGAGTGCCATAGCTTGTACCAGATGTATCTGCGACACGAATATATTAAGAACCAGGAGTAAAATTCTCAGATTCTTTTAGCCAGACCAATGGTCTTGTCACTAGCCAATAATTTTTATTATTATTTTTTGATTTGTTTTGCCATTTGCTTTACGTCACACTGATACAGATATGTCTTACGGCGACGATGGGATAGGAAAGGCCTAGGAATTGGAAGGAAGCAGCCGTGGCCTTAATTAAGGTACAGCCCCGGCATTTGCCTGGTGTGAAAATGGTAAACCACGGAAAACCATCTTCAGGGCTGCCGACAGTGGGGCTTGAACCCACTATCTCCCAATTACTGGATACTGGCCGCACTTAAGCGACTGCAGCTATCGAGCTCGGTAGCCAATAATCTAACCAAACCAGACTGATGGTCTTGCCACTAACTGCACACACAAGTTGACAGCCTTGTGTAGCATGTTATGACATCTTTGTGAGCCATGCCATGTTGGATTCCTAACCTATCTTTTGTACCAACATTAGTGACATTTTAAAGCCACAGATAGCAATGAACCATCATTATAAAGGTAATAATGCCCACTTACTTTGTTACCCCAGTCAGGCAAAAATCTGTCTGCGTTAAGCAAAAAATGTAAAGCTCCTTCCAAAAAGTAATAAGTATAAGTAATAATCAGAAGCTCGGGCAAAAATGCGAAATATATGGCAAATCTTCATAAAGTCTACAAGTTGGCTTAAGGTAAAGGAAGCAGGCAAAGCTTCAATCCATTATAATACAAGTATATAAACAACAACTTCATTTTAACTGTATTATGCATGGTAATATAGTAAAAGATATGGCCAACCACCTATGGATACAACTTATTTCAGTCAAGCTTGAAGCAGAGGAGTAATACAGGCTCCCAATATATTCGGTATTAAGGGAAGTCTCACATTTAAAGAGTTTTTGTGACAGTCCACTGAACACTCAGAACAAAAATGAACAATTGAAATCAATCTTTCAACATTCTCGTCTACATATTTTCTCAAGAAACTTGAAAAAGAGTTGGTGTGGCAAACCACGTGAAATTTGCTGAATATGGGTGTTGATAAGATTGTACGTTTCCTCTTCATACACAGAAAACATTGATGGAATACACAGAACTTCGTAGAGCTCCTTAACTGCTTCTATCTTTGCTGTGTCACTTGAACCATAGGAGTCTTCAAACAAAGCTCTCTGCTCAGGCGTCATGCGTTGAAGGGCAACCACTGCCAGCCAAGTGCACTTGCCATCCTGAATATCTGTTCCAATTTTACCAGTAACTGCAGGATCTCCAAAGCAATCCAGAAAGTCATCCTGAACTTGGAAGAAATGACCCATCTCCAGGAGAATTGTTTTAGCTTGGCGATGCATCTCTTCGTCTTTCACACCAGCCATTAACATAGCCAGTGCTACTGGTAAATGGAATGAATAATATGCAGTTTTGTACTTAACAATGGCACTGTAATGATCCATCGTAAATTTGCTGAAGTTTGGTTTCTTTCCAAATTCTGTAGATAACAAGTCCAATGACTGGCCCATGCTTGTTTTAAGGGTAACATCATGGAATAGTTCCAATATCTGAGTGTAATATGACTTATCTGAGAAATATTTTCGGATCAACTGATAAAGACCACTTTCTAGGAGGATGCCATCATTGACTGCTGCAGTCCCAATGTTGTTATGCCTGTACCAACAAGGTCTTCCTCTCCTTGTCAATGCATTGTCCATCACATCATCTATAACTAGAAAAAATGCCTGTAACATCTCTACACACCATCCCAAGATTTGTGCAAGTCTGATGTTCTCTGGGGTATGTTGTTGAGGTGGAGTTAGCATTCGGTAAGCAAACACCACGGCAAGACCGCGATTCTTCTTTCCTCCAGGAACATTATACTGCAAAACTTTCGAAAACCACTTTGTAGCATCAGGTACATCCAAATGTCTTCCAGCATCTGTGAGATCCCGAACAATGTCAGGAAAAACAGCCATGAATTCTCTACGTTCGTCTTTATTTACAGCAGTCCCAGAAAAGGCTACGGGAACGGCCGTGGTTGTGTTGCGTGTTGTCACGGACCATGGGCGCTTCGCAGAAACCGCAGACTTACTGCTATCCGCTGTACGTTGTGAACTTAACGCGAACTGATCATTTTGCAGTGCGGACGATGTACCAGACAATCGCCTACTTGCAACTTGGAAAGTGCAAAAAACGCCTCTTCGTACAGAACCAAGCATTGCTAAGCGTTCGTTTCTAAGCCCATACAAGCAATAATATCTCACTTGACCTTCACTGAGAGCAAATCTCAGCTTACTTCACTACGCACCAAGACGAAAACAACAGCCATTGACAAATGACCTCCCCTCACGCAAGCTCGCACGTGTACAAAGTTGTCATTGGTTACTATGCAGGCTATGCTTTTTCTGCTTGCTTTGATTTCTATCCTCTTTGGCTTTGATCCTGTACGCAAAGAATATTTTTAGCAACTTCACAACGAATGGCGCTAATATTATTTTAAAAAACTAAGCGCGAATATTCCACCTCATCATTAAATGCGTTGATCAGTTTAATGTACTCGATTGCTAGGCTAGAGTCAGAAAGAAAAGATCAGATATTTTAATACGATACTTCATATTTGTTTCTTACTTGCGGTTATTGGTATTCTTTGCATATTTTCTGTCGTTCTGTGGTGTTGGCGACAGAAGCCAAAATACATGAAATGCAGGCTGAATATGATTTAGCCTTGATGTCGCGATATTTCGTGTAATTAATATCTTATTATAGTATTTATATTTACGTATCCTAGTAGTGCATGCATTTATCATGTCTGAGTCACCAGTAAGCTTTGTCAATCATAATTTTCAACTACAGTATGAATATAACCTAACAATTCTATGGCAAAAATAAGCCTAGAGAAAGGCGTATAAATGGACGTGCTTTGTAGCATGCTGACGTAGAATTTATGGTTTAATACTGGATGTATGTCGATCACATTACTGAAGACAAAAGTAAGTATAATACTTTATTTCCTTCTAGCAAGTGCTATTTCTTTTTCGGGTGCTATACGAGGGCAGCATAAATGTACAAAGCCTACCACTCTTAATGTTCCTTTTCTGTAACAAGCTCAAGTTTATTTAGCCAAACCCTATTGATCTAAGTGACAAAACAACTGGTCCTGAAAGTCTGAATGAGTTCGGAGAATAAATTGCATACATAGGCCTACTTCAAGGATCATATAAGAGAGACTATGCTACGCAGAATAAATAAAGGAATGGTGAGAACAGAAACAAAAAAATAAATGTAAAGATCAGAAAGAGGACTGGAGTTTCAAAACTACATAGTACTCTGTATTGGGTGGAAATTCAGTACCCGTATCCAAGATTTACAGCACTGTATGTCTGTCCAACCCTTGTCCCGTTTCTCTACGGGGTCGGGAATGATTTGAGATGAATCCATGGCGGGTTTTTCTGACCGGATGCCCTTCCTGACATGAAACCAGATGTCGGCATATAGCCTACTTCTATATAATGGAAATTAATTGTGGGATGTTCCACCATTCAACACAATGTATAAAACATGACTTTTATTGAGCGAAAACCTGTTTCGATTCCCTTGGAATTATCATCACTTCGCAATAACATAAATAAAAAGTCAAAGGATCCTAGTAACAATCAACATGAAAACTGCCTTAGGTATAAGTTAAATACATTTACAATGGTAGACATAAAATACATATGACCATAAAACTTATTACTATTTACAGAAAGTTCTTGGAACAGGTCACAGATAACTGCAAACACACATGACATAAAACACATTACTATTTACAGAAAGTTCTTGGATTTAGGTCACAGATAATAATAATAATAATAATAATAACAACAACAACAGAAAAGCGCATAACGTGCATAGATGTTCTACATATAGCAGTTTATTCACTACAAAGTTGAGTTAGGGATATACGTCTCTGGTGATACCATAGCGCATGATCATGATACCAGTCACACTGTTTATCGCACTGTTCACATACACTCAATACTTCGTCCGGAGTGTGGAAACTTTTTCATGCATACGCGATGGTGGAACCCGTGCACTGCGAATCGCATCAGATTGGGGCAGATCATAGTCTGCACCTTTCCAGTCTGTAGACATCATTGCTTTGGTCAAGTAGAATTCCAGCCATATCTCATTTTTCTTGTTCTGAAGTTCTTCTAAGAGTTCTTGGTAACAGTGCGTTTGAACACTGGTGAACAGACCTTTAGGAAAATGTGTAACAACTTGAAGTTGCAGAATACTGTGAGGTTCTTATTTATTACAGTGGGTATAAAAGACATATGTTAATAATAAAGTTTTATTGCACCCAATGGCCATATATAAATTGTTCTACTCTTTACTATATTCATGTAAGGTCTTTTCTCTTTTGCTACACTTACTGAAGTGGTATCATTCACATATTTTCCCACATAATTTGCACATGCATTCGTTGCTTGGTTCGTGATATATCTCTTTTACACATAGCTTATGATGAAATCCATGTACAGCCAGCCTGTTGATAGCAAAAGACATATGTTAAAATGTTCAGATATTCTTAGTTGAAACGTTGATGGATGGTAAAAACATGTATTAAATTTGACGGTCTTGAAAAGCCTTACACCTGATATGTTTTTGACATGCTCTATTGGTGAAAAATATCTCATTCCCTCCATGGGAATTTAGAATTTTCCAATCGAAATTGCTAGGCGGGCAATAATTCCATTGTGGAGATTTATCTCCCGTATGCAGTTATCAGACTGTGCCTCTTTTATAGGCTTCTGATAAGTTCACCTGCATACACCCAGCGTCAGTGGGTAGGATCTGACACATCCCACTCTGAAGAGTCTAGTCTCAGACCTAAGACGAAACGCTGGTTAATAGAGCAAACGCCTGAAAAGCCTTACACCTGATATGTTCTTGTGTGAAGTGCCTATGCTTGCAGTTAAAACTATTAGGTTGGGGGAATATCCTTTGTTGTTACATCTGCTTGTTGTTGAAACTGTCGACAGTTATTGTTATTGAAGTAAAAGTTGAATGATGGTATGGCCTTGGCTGTATGGCATAGTATCTTACAGTAAAAGGTGGGAGTCTGAGGAAAAGGAATAAGTAAAAGAAATGAAAACTAATGTGTGTGTTCGGATATAATTATTGGAAAGTGGTTTGATAGTACTTACTCTCTTGTCCCTTGCTCTCGTTAAACTGTCTCTAGAAGAGTAGGCGGTGAACTGCTCGTCTGTGTCTGTGTGGAGCTTATTGCTGGCTTTGAGAGATGGGGGTGGAGGGACGGTGACTTGCTTTGGATTGGCTGTGTTGTAGAGGGGGTGTAAGAGAGTGGGGGAGTGATTCGTTGTCGTGGTTTTCTACCTATATATGTCTTGAGAATAAGGGGATGGATGGTCTCATAAAACTAACATACTTTGCGAGAGCATCCATCCCCTTATTCTCAAGACATATCTAGGTAAAACAGCATGACAACAAATCACTCCCCCACTCTCTCACACACCCTCTACAACACAGTCAATCCAAAGCAAGTCACTGCCCCCCCCCCCCCCCCCCCTTACTCAAAGCCAGCAATAAACTCCACGCAGACACAGACGAGCAGTACGCCTCCTACTCTTCTAGTGACAGATTGACGAGAGCGAGGGACAAGAGAGTAAGTACTATCAAACCACTTTCCAATAATTATATCCAAACATACACATTAGTTCGCATTTCTTTCTCTTATTCTTTTTCCTCAGCCTTCCACCTTTTAAGATACTATGCCATACAACCAAGGCCATACCATCATTCAACTTTTACTTCAACAACAATAACAGTCGACAGTTTCAACAACAAGCAGATATTATATACAGTAACAACAAAGGATGTCCCCCAACCCCTCAGCTAATAGTTTTAACTGCAAGCATTGGCACTTCACAAGACCGTCAAATTTAATACGTGTTTTTACCATCCACCAACGTTTTAACCAAGAATATCTGAACATTTTAACATATGTCTTTTATACCCTCTGTAGTAAATAAGAACCTCACAGTATTCTGCAACTTCAAGTTTGTACACATTTTCCTAACTTCCTGTAAATAGTTTTTTTTACAGTAATGTGACCTGTTCCAAGAACATTCTGTAAATAGTAATATGTTTTACGGTCATATGTATTTTGTCAACCATTGTAAATGTATTTAAGGCAGTTTTCATGTTACCGGGTGAGTTGGCCGTGCGCGTAGAGGCGCGCGGCTGTGAGCTTGCATCCGGGAGATAGTAGGTTCGAATCCCACTATCGGCAGCCCTGAAAATGGTTTTCCGTGGTTTCCCATTTTCACACCAGGCAAATGCTGGGGCTGTACCTTAATTAAGGCCACGGCCGCTTCCTTCCAACTCCTAGGCCTTTCCCATCCCATCGTCGCCATAAGACCTATCTGTGTCGGTGCGACGTAAAGCCCCTAGCAAAAAAAAAAAAGTTTTCATGTTGATTGTTATTAGGATCCTTTGATTTTTTTATTTATTTATCACGAACTGATGATGATTCCAGGGGAATCAAAACCGGTTTTCGCTCAATAAATGTCATGTTTTATACATTGTGTTGAATGGTGGAACATCCTTCAATTAATTTCCATTATATAAGTTATACGTCAACACGGAAATGAAAATCATAACTTACGATAGCCTACTCCTGTTGAAGAACACCAAGGGGTTTGCTAAAAGCTTAACATCTCCATCCGATGGACGAATCACAATCAACAGCGTCATATGCCCTCACTCCATATGTGCACCGCGGAGAGGTCTGGAATTTAATCCAGGTTTCTTGGCACGCAATCTGGTGATTAGAAATTGCACCTTCCCTACCCTACCGGCCAATATTCTGTTGGTGAATTTTTTTTTTTCCAACTAACAGGACTCAAATCAGCTAATCACGGTGTCCAACCATTTAGACTTCAACGTCTTAATGGCCACCAGGCGTTATAGCGTATAATGGATCTGGAATAGTACAAATCTTGTGTGGAATACCTCTTAGAGGAGAATTTACAAGAAGAAAACCTTATTAACAGATGTGTTCACTGCATTCTGTTACCAACCCATGCACAATAAAATCACAACCAAATGCAATCTGTAACGAAACACTAACAATTTATTTGTCATTAGCTGCACGTAACGAAGGGCTATGTAAGTGTCAGCTTTTTGCCACTGGCCAACATAGAATGCACTGTTATCCTACGGACTGCTGGAAACGTAACAGTCACTTCATGGCCTTAACCTAAAGGCCTATGTCCCCAGACCCTCTTTGCTTGATCACAGTCCAAGTCCAATTGCTTTTGTCACTAACTGAACCTAACCAATCCAGACCACTGGTTTTGTAACTAGCCGGACCTAACCAATCCAGACCAGTGATTTTGTCATTAGCCGGACCTAATCAATCTGGAACATTGGCTTTGTCACTAGCCAGCATGATAAATTAATTCAGCTTTTCTCCACTGTCAAACATAGAATGTGCTGCTGTTGAATGCTAGAGACTTAACAGCTTACGCACCTAACAGTCTACCACAGGAACGCTGCTATTGTTTGAAGTTATTCAGCAATGTATCACTCCTGTAATTCAACACTGACAATATTTCATTACCAATTGCAGAACACTAAAAGCTCGTGAACAATACTTATGAATGTATCTACTCTTATTATTTTATTATTATAATATTATTATTATTCCATAGTGGGGACTGTTTGGATGATTACGGAAAAACATTGGGAAAAGGGACAAAATGTCATCTTTGTCTTTCTAGGCCTAGAAAAAGCCTATGACAGCATACTGAGGTATAAACTTTGGGATTGGTTGAGAAGGAGAAACGTTCCAGAATCTCTCATCAGTAAGGTAAAAATGTTGTATAAACACTGCCAGAGCTGTGTAAGGATAGGAAATGGCTATTCCAACAGTTTGTAACAAGTAAAAGAGTGCAACAAGGCAGTACTTCGTCACCTCTCTATTTATCACAGTGATGGATGATATAATGAAAAGAGTGAAACAGCAAAGCAAGAACAGTGCATTAAAGGCATTTGCATTTGCAAATGATGTAATTTGGGGAGGTAATGAGGAAGAAGTTCAAGGAAAGATTAATGCTTGGAATTGTCATTTCAAGGAATTTAGACTAGCCTTAAGAAAACAGTTGTTATGACAGTCAACAGACAAAAAAGTGAGGAGCAAATATCACAGTAGACGGACAGAAATTGCAAAAGTTAACTACTTCCAATACCTCGGTAGTGTCCTGACTGAAGATAACCGATCAAATGCTGAAATCACAAACAGAGTTCAAAGAGGAGCTGTCCTTTACCATCAGAAGCCTTCTCTGGGACAGCCAAATTACAATACTAGCCGAACAAACACTTTATCAAGCCTACTTCTTGCCCATAATATCATATGGCCTTGAAACTTGTATCATCACAGGCGGAGAAAAAAAAAAGTAGACTCCAAGCTGCAGAAATGAAATTCCTTCGGACAATGCTACAAAAAACCAGGAGAGACAAGGTCCACAACGAGAGGATTTGCCAAGAGATTCAAATAAGAGAATCGTTATGTGATACCATAATCAGATCAAGATTGGAATGGTATGGCCATGCAATGAGAATGGATTCTTGCTCAGTAGCTAAGGAATGGTTGGAGAAAACCTTACACGGAAAAAGACCTAGAGGTTGACCTCGAAGGAGATGGATCGAACAAGTCAAACAAGATGTAGAATGTAGAGGAGTGGATTGGAACCAAGTACAGGAAGAAGAATGGTACCTGAATTGACTGCAGTGGCGAGCGCTCATACACCGCACCTGGGAAACTGGAAACGGTTAACTGAGGATGATGATTACGAGTGGGGGCTGGAGGCACTGGAGTTCCACTCCAAGGGAAGTTCCCAGGGGTTGTCTCACTTGCCTGATCTAGACCACACATTATTCCGAGTTTTGTCCACTCTTGGACATTAGAATGTGCCGCTGTGCTGAGTCGCTTAATGCGCTGATGTTGGAAGGCCTGCATGCAACAATCCCCTCTCCACCCGCCCTCGTCCACATTTCACGTGTATTTCTTTCAGCAGTTAGTAGTAATATTATCATTCTCCCATTAGGAAGTGAGTAAGTTGAGTAAATTGTACCAAAACAGATTTTGCAGGAGTCAACAAGCAATAGGAAATAGAATTTTTCTGAAATTAGTGGTGGTTGAGATAAGAAAGGATGATTGATGATGATAATGATGATGATGCTAGAATAGCTTCAAAATGAATGCTATAAGGAATTCAAATGTGGGAATTGATAGGCAAGTCTGCAGCTGAGTAGTTGAATAGTCCATATGGTTATTATATTATTATTATGCCAGGTAAGATTGAATATTATTTTGACAAACCTCTCCACATAGTTATTTGTAATGGAAGTTGATCTGCCTGGCTGAGTAGCTCGGATGGTAGAGCGCTGGCCTTCCGAGCCCAACTTGGCAGGTTCGATCCTGGATCAGTCTGGTGGTATTTGAAGGGGCACAAATACGTCAGCCTCATGTCGGTAGATTTACTGGCACATTAAAGAACTCCTGCAGGACAAAATTCTGGCATCTTGGCACCTCTGAAAAACCATGAAAGTAGTTAGTGGGACATAAAATCAATAATATTAAATTGACTTTGTAATTTAATTTCCTGTCTACAAGGAAGGTTCACTGACTGATGTTCCATCTACAGGACAGAAGCTCTCGTCCTTCATGTGAGCAAAATTCTTCTCCGTCTTCTTCACAATATGAGGAAAAAACATTTTAATCCCTCAAATAAGCTGAAGGGCTCTGTGGCTGGAAAAGACACTTGAGAGCAAATACTGAATGTTTGGCAGATTGTGTAAGAGGGCATAGAATTCAATGTTGCAACCACGTCCACTTCATTGATTACATCGAGGCATTTTATTGGAATTCGGAGTCTCACAGCACTTGGTCACACTTGTGGGGAATCTTTACCAGAGCTACCCAGTGGCTGTCCAAGTCAACAAAGCTGTGTCCAGAAACTTCAGAGCGGGAAGTGGTACAAGACAAGGATGCATTCTGTCACTCATCCTGTTCAATATCTACTCTGAGAAAAGTCCTCAAGGAATGGGAAGGAGTAATTTCTATTGGTATAAGGTCAGTGATCTAAGGTATGCCAACAATAAACTGATCCTGGCTGCTGTTGAACTAGAAGTACATATCCTCATGGAGAAACTGATGTTGGCTGACAGGGAATATGGCGTGGAAATCAGCAGAAGGAAGACAGGCAGGAAGCCAACTAACCTACTTTGAGGGCAATAGCTGGTTTCAAGGCCATCCAGAAATTTGTCTTCTTGGGCTCTATAATTGAGTACAGGAGGATGTGCTGATGAAATCGAGGGGGCTGCCATGGCATGTTCATCGCCATACAGCTGAGCAGGTATAAAATTTCCAAAACGTTACAAAGAACACAGAACTGCAACTTGCCCACTCACTAATGTTCCCTGTTGCCACCTATGCAAAAAACATAAAGCACATAACTACAGGCCAATCAGCTTGACATGTGTTGTCTGTAAGCTCTGGGTAAGCATCATTTCCTATTATATTAGACACGTTTGCATTATTACTAAATGGTTGATACAGATTCAGGGGGTGAAATGGACTGTATCACTATTGACCTAACCAACGCTTTTGGTAGGGTACATCATGGGAGATTACGGACTAAAATGAGGGCTATTGAATCAGTGGTTAAATGGGTGGCTACATTTCTAGATAATAGAACTCAGAGAATTAGAGTAACTAGTTGTTAATATAATGAATGATCTTCTTTGGGGTAATAACATTAACGAGGTTGTAAAGAAAGAATGCAGATCTCCTTGCATAGTTATTAGGGTATTTAAGGGTTCTAGTAAGGATGTAAAGAAGAGGGTGTATAAGTCTCTGGTAAGATCACAATTAGAGTATGGTTCCAGTGTATGGGGACCACACCAGTACTATTTGATACAAGAACCGGAAAATATCTGAAGGAAAACAGCATCATTCATTCTTGGTAATTTCCAACAAAAGAGTAGGATTGTGATAATATTGCAACATTTGGGTTAGGAAGACTTGGGTGTAAGGAGACGAGCTGCTCGACTAAGTGGTATGTTAAATTAAAAACAATAAATGTTTATTACTCGACCACCTTTTCAATACATTAAAATCATAAAATTAGGATTCTATTTATCAAGGCTAAAATCCTAATTTTATGATACTTACTTTCAATACGGAACCATAATGATTTTTATCACATGCAATAAGTGGTATGTTACAAGCTGTCAGTGGAGAGATGGCATGGAATGACATTTGTAAACAAATAAGCTTGAATGGAGCTTTTAAATATAGGAAAAATTATATGAAGATAAAGTTGGAATTCAAGAGATTCACGAGATCAGGATCACAGCACATGGTTACGGAAGATATACTCTATTTCCAAGCAGCAGGACAAGATGGGAACAAATGTAGATCAGATAAAATGTAATGTATCAGTTAGAATAAACAAATGTAAAGGCTGTCTCTCTTAACCTCACCTTAATGCTATGGATGTTAGGGATGCAGAGGGGAACCATCTCACTACTACAGTCTGACACAGCACCTTTTCACACAGAAACTGACTTTGATTTTGGCAGTCAAACTGATAAATTCTATCCAAAATTTTCAGAGAGGTCCAGGTGATTGATAGGAGATTGGCAATCACATGACGTGATGACAGAGCTGCACAAAGTAGAGTATGAGCGAAGTGAGGAACTGGTCAAACAGAGAGACCGAAGTATAAAATAAACTGTTATTCTTAGCTGAGACACCACGGTTAGGCAAGAAACAATATAGTACTTAAAATACTGAATGTGTCACTAAGTGTAGAAGAGGGGGGAAAAGTAATCAGATTGCCATGGAAGGTTGGCAAGGGTCCTTTTGACTGGACAAAAGCCATAATTGCACCTAGGATTGCAACAATTATCAAGGTATTTCATTGATCAATATACCAGGGAAGGTGTTCACTGGCATATTGGAAGGGAGGGTGCGATCATTAGTTGAGAGTAATTTGAATGAAAACCCGTGTGGTTTCAGACCACAGACGGGGTCTCTAGATCAGACTTTCAGTATGCACCAGGTAATTCAAAAATGCTACGAAAGGAATACAGTTATGTTTAGGTTTCGTACTGTAGATCTAGAGAAGGCATATGACAGAGTACCAAAATATAAGATGTTTGCCGTAGTGATGGGATTTATGGGTAGATTATTAAAACAATCAAATGCATTTACAATTGGGCTGAGGTGGGAATTGATGGTAGAATTAGTTCTTGGTTCAAGGTACTTACAGGGATTAGACAAGGCTATAAACTTTCACCTTTGTAGTTCATAGTTTACATGGATCAACTACTAAAAGATATTAAGCGTGGCTGGGATGGATTCAGTTAGGTGGAAATGTAATAAACAATTTTACCTATAATACCAATATAAATGGTCCGTTATTGGACATTATAAATTTTCCAGCTAACTCATTCCTGGTTGCCAGCGTTTCGCCCCAGTGTGTTAGGCTGGGCTCATCAGTTAGTACCTAGCACACCTACCAAGACGCATGGCTAGTGCATACCGTGGAGGCCACTGTGTAGGCTAATTGTAGCCACCGGCAGTGCCAATGCACTACGAGAGACTCTGTCTCACTACCAAAAATTGATGCCTGCTTGGCCACCAGATGATACAGATAGGTGTGCTAGGTACCAACTGATGAGTCCAGCCTAGCACACAGGGACGAAACGCTGTCATATTGGTATTATAAATTTACTCATTTGGAACAATTATTTCAGATTCTCTATGGGAATCAACATCTGTATCATCTCAATCAATCAATACTGATCTGCATTTAGGGCAGTCGCCCAGGTGGCAGATTCCCTATCTGTTGTTTTCCTAGCCTTTTCCTAAATGATTTCAAAGAAATTGGAAATTTATTGAATGTCTCCCTTGGTAAGTTATTCCAATCCCTAACTCCCCTTCCTATAAATGAATATTTGTCCTCTTGAATTCCAACTTTATCTTCATTTTGTGATCTTTCCTACTTTTATAAATGCCACTCAAACTTATCCATCTACTAATGTCGTTCCACGCCATCTCTCCGCTGACAGCTCGGAACATACTACTTACATGTAATAAATATCATTTTTGGTCCGTATTGATGATATTTGATTGAAATAATAACAGTTAGTTATTTATTAGACCACCTAATCAATACAAAGTCTAGTCTTGGATGATTTACATAAATTTGTTATGTAAACTACTTAACTACTTGTGCAATTCTTGATTGTACACTCCACCTTTACAATACAAATTGCCTGTCTTTATTAAGACAACATTAAAATTCAATACATGTTTCATCCTTTATCAGGACATATTCAGCCGATAAATGATCTAAATTGTAACAACGATATTGATCATATTAAGTATAAAAATTAATTGACGATTGCGTCCAGCTAAAATGTAACGTATAAAACGGTCATTTCATAACAATACAAAATAACAGATTTTAAAATAGCACAGATGAAAATCTTAGGTGAGCCTGTCTGTGTGCTGAATGAATATTTGATGCACTTGCCGTTGACTGCTGGGGATTGTTGGCAATGTGCACAGACTCTTGCAAGCCTTGGTTGCTTTGTAAGCAAATTTATAAGGAGGTGGAATTCCTTTGTTACTGGAACTCAAGGTGAGCCGGGTCGATTCGGACGGAGCAGGACGCCAACTTTATTATTGTGGCACAACCCTCAAAGCAACTTATGCAGTTCAAATTAAATATTCCACCTCCTTGTGAATTTGCTTACAAAGTAACCAAGGCTTGCAACAGTCTGTGCACATTAGAGACAATTACACAGCAGTCAACAACAAGAGCATCAAGTATTCAGTCATCACACAGACAGGTTCACCTAAGATCTGTGCTATTTTAAAATCTGATATTTTAGCACCGGGCGATTTGGCCGTGCTGTTAGGGGCGCGCAGCTGTGAGCATGCATCCGGGAGATAAGGGGTTCGAATTCCACTGTTGGCAGCATTGAAGATGGTTTTCCATGTTTTCCCATTTTCACGCCAGGCAAATGCTGGGGCTGTACCTTAATTAAGACCATGGCTGCTTCCTCCCCACTCCTAGGCCTTCCCTATTCCATCGTCGCCATAAGACCTATCTGTGTCTGTGCAATGTAAAGCAAATAATTAAAATATTATTAATATTTTAGTATTGTTATGACATGACGCTTCATATGTTGCATTTTAGTCGGACACAATCGTCATTTATTTTTTATACTTAATATGTTCAATGTCCTTGTTACAATTTAAGGTCTGCACATTTATTTTTCGACTGAAGATGACCTGATAAAGGACAAAACATGTATTGGATTTTAATGTTGTCTTAATACAGACAGGCAATTTATATTATAAGGGTGGAGTGTATGATCAGGAATTGCACAAGTAGTTACTTACAACTATACAGGATTTATGAAGAAGTTTATTTCATGTAACACCTGATTAGGTCAACATCCTAATAATACACTGCAACCAACAAAACCATAGAAGTTACATTTTATTAGTGGGGGTGCAGGTTTTGGAAGGAGAAACTCTTGCAAAAATGATGTGAATTGATACATTAACTAGCAGAAATGAGACATCCTTCCATTATGTCTATCAGAGACCCACCGCCACACCATTATAATTATTTCTACTTAATATAAAAATGAAAATGGAGACGGAAATGTGACCATTCTGCAAAAATAATGAAACCATTAACTTCTGAGTTTCATAACGTGTGCCAGATGTATATCTGCGACATGAATATATTAAGAATAGGAATGAAATTCACAGATTTTTTCAGCCAGAACCTAACCATACCAGACTAATGGTATTGTCACTAGCTGCATGTAAGTTGACAGTTTTGTGTAACGTGTTATGATATCTTTGCAAGCCATGCCATGTTGTATTCTTAACCTCTCTTTTGCACCCTCCTTTACAGATACAGATAGCAATGAAACATTTTATCAACAGTATCACAAAGGTAAAGATCATCATGTCCACTTCCTTTGCTGCTCTTTCCTATCTCAATGTTGTTGAAAATCTGCCTGTGTTAAGCTAGCAATGTAAAACTAACACCAAAAAAAAAAAAGAAGGTAAGGATCAGATACTCAGGCAAAGATGAGAAATCCATGGCAAGTCTTCAATGGGTTACAAGTCCGCTTAAAGTAAATGGAGCAGGCAAAGTTTCAATCCATTATAAAACTAGTAGGCTACATAAACAACAACTTCAATT
The DNA here is from genome assembly GCF_040414725.1 of Anabrus simplex. Classification (NCBI taxonomy): domain Eukaryota; kingdom Metazoa; phylum Arthropoda; class Insecta; order Orthoptera; family Tettigoniidae; genus Anabrus; species Anabrus simplex. The sequence continues at coordinate 162,388,876 of NC_090279.1, read as the reverse complement.
TAATTAAATTTTGTATGATAATATAGTTAAAGATCTGCCCAACCACCTACGGTTACAACTTATTACGTACATATCAAGGTTGAAGCAGGAGAGTATTACAGGCTCACATTTAAAATGTTTTTGCAACAGTCCACTGAAAACTCAGAACACAAATTAACAATTGCAATCATTCAACATACTCGCCTAGATATCTTATCAAGGAGCTTGAAAAAGAGTTGGTGAGGCATACCACGAGAAATTTGCTGAATATGAGTGCTGATAAGATTGTAGGTTTCCTCCTCATAAACAGAAAACATTGATGGAATGCACAGAACTTCGTAGAGCTCCTTAACTGTTTCTATCTTTGCTGGATCACTTGAACCATAGGAGTCCTCAAACAAAGCTCTCTGCTCAGGTGTCATGCGTTGAAGGGCAACCACTGCCAGCCAAGTGCATTTGCCTTCCTGAATATCTGTTCCAATTTTACCGGTAACAGCTGGATCTCCAAAGCAATCCAGGAAGTCATCCTGAACTTGGAAGAAATGACCCATCTCCAAAAGAATTGTTTTAGCTTGGCGATGCATCTCTTCATCTTTCACACCAGCCATTAACATAGCAAGTGCTACTGGTAACTGGAATGAAGAGTATGCGGCTTTGTACTTAACAATGGCACTGTAATGATCCATCGTAAATTTGCTGAAGTTTGGTTTCTTTCCAAATTCTGTAGATAACAAGTCCAATGACTGGCCCATGCTTGTTTTAAGGGTAACATCATGGAATAGTTCCAATATCTGAGTGTAATATGACTTATCTGAGAAATATTTTCGGGTCAACTGATAAAGACCACTTTCTAGGAGGATGCCATCATTGACTGCTGCAGTCCCAATGTTGTTATGTCTGTACCAACAAGGTCTCCCTCTCCTTGTCAATGCATTGTCCATCACATCATCCATAACTAGAAAAAATGCCTGTAATATCTCTACACACCATCCCAAGATTTGTGCAAGTCTGATGTTCTCTGGGGTAAGTTGTTGAGGTGGAGTTAACATTCGGTAAGCAAACACCACGGCAAGACCGCGATTCTTCTTTCCTCCAGGAACATTATACTGCAAAACTTTTGCAAACCACTTTGTAGCATCAGGTACATCCAAATGTCTTCCAGCATCTGTGAGATCCCGAACAATGTCAGGAAAAACTGCCATGAATTCTCTGCGTTCATCTTTATTTACAGCAGTCCCAGAATAGGCTAGAGGAACAGCCGTGGTTGTGTTCCGTGCTGACATTGACCATGGGCGCTTCGAAGAGACCGCAGACTTACTGCTATCCGCTGTATGTTGTGAGCTTAATGCGAACTGATCACTTTGTAGAAAGGATGATGTACCAGACAATCGCCTGCTTGCAACTTGGAAAGTGCAAAAAACACCGCTTCGTACTGACATAAGCATTGTTAGGAGTTATTTTTTAAGTCCATGTAAGCAATAAATTCTCATTTGACCTTTACTGAGAGCAAATCTCAGCTTACTTCACTACACATCAACACGAAAACAACAGCCATTGACTAATGATCTCCCCACACGCAAGCCCGCACGTGTTAGAGGTGTGTCGGTACTGGTGTACCGGTACGGGTCACCTATTCTCGGAATGGAGCAGTGACAACCTGCTCCAGTCTCTTCTCTACCGGTCCACTGCTACTGTGACAGTGTTGCGCTGCGATTCGCAGTTTCCTGTTCCTGTACCGGGAGGTGTTGTTACTGCTATCCGCAAATTGTCCAGTGGTCCAGCCATCGTCGTCCCGTACGGTTAGGAGGTTGTGACAAGAACAGGACGGAGACATACCGGTACGGTGTTCATTATTTCACAGTAACCTACTTCAACACTAAAACTTTTCAACAAATAGTAATCATATTATTTTATTACGGCATTGTAATTATTGTTAATGGTTGTTTTTCTTAACATAGTTAAAATATAGTCAATTGTCAAAATCATTCACATGTCAGAATCTTAGGGAAGAATTGCACACAAAATGCTTTCATTTTCCAAGTTGGGAAGTATTTGGGTAAATGTAATCGGATTACTTGTAACGATTCCATTCATAGAAAATTGTAACCGTTACGTGTTACAAGAAAAAGTAATTCTTGTCATTTATTTCTTGAAATAAATTGTGCCGGGTGGAGTAGCTTGGTCAATACAGCGCTGGCCTTCTGCCCCAACTTGGCAGGTTCAATTCTGGCTCGGTGGTATTTGAAGGTGCTAAATACGACAGCCTCGTGTCGGTAGACTTACTGGCACGTAAATCTACGTGCGAATAAGTTTGATTGGTGTTTTTAAAATTATGAAAGGTCACAATATGAAGATAAAGTTGGAACTCAGGAGGACAAATTAGGGCAAATATTCGTTTATAGGAAGAGGAGTTCGGGATTGGAATGATTTACCAACGGAGATGTTCAATAAATTGCCAAATTCTTTGCAATTATTTAAGAAAAGGCTACGTAAAAAGTAGACAGGGAGCACCTCGGCGACTGCACTAAATGCAGATGAGTTCAACGACTTAACAAATTGTCTGAACCCTTCATCTTCTACCAGAGTAAAAGGTTGATAATCCTTTATGAACATCTGAAGGAGTTTTTCGTCAATGTATTTCTTAACATTTGCAGAGGATGTAGATGGTTTTGTACTTGATCCGATTGTAATTTCATTGGTGGTGGATAAAATGAAATGGCGTATGGCTTTTAGTGCCGGGAGTGTCCGAGGACATCTTCGGCTCACCAGGTGCAAGTCTTTTGATTTGACTCTCGTAGGCGACCTGCGCGTTGTGATGAAGATGAAATGATGAAGACACCACATACAACCAGCCTTCGTGCCAGCGAAATAAACCAATGATAGTTAAAATTCCTGACGCTACCGGGAATCGAATCTAGGACCCATGTGGCCAAAGGCCAGCACGCTAACAATTTAGCCGTGGGGCTTAGAGAACCAGCTTGAAAGGATGGTGTTTTTTTTTTTTCTTTTTTCTGTTACCGTAATTTCCTCCTTCCCTCCCTGCATTCCAATTTAAGGAAATGAGAGGATGAACTTATCTTGTGCTTACTGTGTAATTTCATTATGTCAAGAGTTCTATATCTGTCCTCTCAATTCGGAAATAACAGGAAAAAGCAATGTAGTGTATAGACGAATTAGAACGATATGCATTTGCACGTGAACAGTCAGAAATAATTGAAAGCATTCCTGAAATTGTTTTACAATGAATTATGACGTCATGACCTAACGTATTCTACTGATTAGATGATGGTTCACTAGTTATATGCCAAAATCTCTTATAAAGGCCATGCAAACAATCTATTTTCACGCTTTTATTTACTACAATTTGCTTTACGTCGCACCGACACAGATAGGTCTTATGGCGACGATGGGACAGGAAAGGACTAAGAATGGGAAAGAAGCGGCCGTGACCCTAATTAACGTACAGCACCAGCATTTGCCTGGTGTGAAAAATGGGAAACCACGGAAAACCATCTCAAGGGCTGCCGACAGTGGGGTTCGAACTCATTATTTCCCGGATGCAAGCTCACAGCTGCGCGACCCTAACCGCACGGCCAACTCGCCCGGTAACTGTTTACTATCAGACGGTGAAAGCGCTGGCTTTCTAGCTCCAACTGGGCAGATTTGATCTTGGCTCAGTTCAGTGGTATTTGAAGGTGCTCAAATTCAAGGCCGCAGAAGCGCAGTTCGTATGGAATTCATGCTTTAACTTACATTTCGCACACATGCATACTGTTCTCTGCTTTTCGTGAATATTATGAGACAGTGCCAAACATTACATTTTAATCAATTATCTGAACAAATTGTTTAAAATGTACATGACTGCAGAAATATTTCTAAAACAATCAGATACATGTTTTATCATTTTCTAAATATGAAATGCTGTCTCTGCGGTGTAGGGGTAGCGTGTCTACTTCTTACCCGGAGGATCTGGGCTCAATCCCCGGCCAGGTCAGAGATTTGTACCTGGATCTGAGTGCTGGTTCGAGGTCCACTCAGCATACGTGATTACAATTGCGGAGCTGTCTGACGGTGACATGACAGCCGAGAGGATTCGTCGTTCTGACCACATGACACCTCGTAATCTGCAGGCCTTCAAGCTGAGCAGCGGTCGCTTGGTATGCCATGGCCTTTCTGGCCTGTTGTGCCATGGGGTTTGGTTTGGATATGAAATAACGTAATTGGATGAGTAGAAGTTAAATTATCATGTTTGTGTGATTAGGATTTAGGTAAATTAAATGCTGCCTGACATTCGTTACACTGCTGCTAGTCTTCTATTGTGTATTTCTTAAAATAAAATTAATGTCTAGGGTTAGTTTGAATTTCTCTCCGGGGTTTAGACTTAAGTTTTATTTTTTACAATTTGTTTTACGTCGCACCGACACGGATAGGTCTTATGGCGACGATGGGATAGGAAAGGCCTAGGAATGGGAAGGAAGAGCCCGTGGCCTTTATTAAAAGTACAGCCAGGACATTTGCCTAGTGTGAAAATGGGAAACCACGGAAAACCATCTTCAGGGCTGCCGACAGTGGAGTTCGAACCCACCATATCCCGGATGCAAGCTCACAGCCGCGCGTTCATAACCGCACGGCCAACTCGCCTGGTTAGGCTTAAGTAAGAAAGTTATCATTTAAGATGTAAAACCCTCCTCATAATATTATCTTTTTAAATATTACTGCTTTTACAAACTCATTCTGAATTAACATTATCTGAGCACATAAAAACTGAAAGTGCGTACTAATTTTTCTCTAATATGAGCACCCTGATTTACAGCAGAAAGAAAATAAAATGAAATTGAAAGTAAAGCATTTGCAAACAAAAAAGATTAATATCATAAGGAACAGTTAATTTGATTAGCGTTTTCTAATGCATACTAGGATTGACAAGATTTTAATGAGCTTTGTTTATTTAGACGTTATATTGTCCGATTTTTCTGGAATAGCGTATTAACAATTGTATTCTTTTATTATAAAGCAAGTGGGAAAATACGATACTAATAAATCATTTTTCAGATAATTGATAATTTGAAGTAATACCTTACCCTAATATTAGAAGATTTTATCAAGTTGTATCAATCATATGCTACGGATTCTAGGCCCAGGTTTCTCAAATTTGTAATACCGCTACACAGTTTGTATGAAAAATATGTTGTATTTTTCAGAAAAGCTTTTTTAGTTATACACAATTATCCCCCATGAATTGGAAAAAGGCAAACAAGAAGAAGAAGCCTAAATATTCTAAATTTCATGCCCATGCGTTCTCTGATTCAACCACCCTATAACTTGTTTAGTTCTCGATTATGGTAAATGAACGTTATTTTTTAACAGTCCAATTTCTACTCACATGTGAAAAGAAATACCAGATCCCTTCTGACAGCAGTCTGTACAAATGAAAAATGCACACGAATTCACTCTCGCGAATATCTTTCCATTCCACAGGTAAGGCCTAACTTTAGGCCTAATATTGCCGTACAATTTAACTAACGTAATGTATCAGCTCCCACATTCCTTGAAAATATTTGACAATATATTATTATCACTCCGTCACATCTAATACCAAACCAGACTCACTAACAGGCATGATTCAAATCGAAAACATGCAAGGGTCCGTAAACATTACCACGTACAAGCCATGCATTCGAAGCTGAAGCGCCCGCAACATGGCGAATCCCACTATCGGCAGCCCTGAAGATGGTTTTCCGTGGTTCCCATTTTACACCAGGAAAATGCTGGGGCTATACCTTAATTAAGGCCACGGCCGCTTCCTTCCGACTCCTAGGCCTTTCCTATCCCATCATCGCCATAAGACCTATCTATGTCGGTGCGACGTAAGGCCCCTAGCAAAAAAAAATTCAAAATTTCTCCATGTCACGATAGACTGCGTCTTCCGGAATGTGCAAGGGTAGCTGTCCGTACTTTCTTTTATTTCGGTGTGTCGATAGTGTGTTTCATAGGTGCTAAGTTCGAGTGGAATCGTAATTCTTTTGTATTTAGCGTTTTAAGGAACACCACAATATCACGTAACAGGCAGTGTGCGGAGAAGCAGAATCCGCGAACACAGGTGATGCCGATAGCTGGCGAAAAAGCGCGTTTCATAATTATAATCAATTCGTACGCACAGAACAATACTGTTATTGTCAATGAAACTGCATTTTTGTGCTAAGCCAAAACGGACGTTGTTAAAGGTGATAAGCCACGATGTTTTAAGGGCGTCGGGAACTTTCCGTGCGAGTACCAGGCATCTAAAATTGCAAACTGAGCAGTAATCCAAAAAATAAAGCACTTGCACAAGGGAGCCAGGATTTATCCTCGTCTTTCTTTTTTCTTTCGTTGCGTGAGGTTATGTTTGCCACTGAGTTATCCAAGTGCGTTATTTGAATACTGTAAATGCAAATTGTTGGATACATTTTGGATTTTTTTCTATGGCGTTTGAAATTTTAAACTGTGAATCAAGATTAGTTGCATGCAGTAACGGGTCTTCAATATCTTGTGACGCGGCAAGGGTAGGCATTTCTGAAGCACGAGTTGCCAGTTAACTCGAAATCATGTAATTCATAGTAAGATTTTTGCGTCCCAAGGAGTTCGAAATAACGAAGTTATACTGTATCGCAAAACTAACATCACTGTTCGCCGGTGTGTCTGTTTCAAGAATTTACATTTCGCGAAAAAGAATTATCCACCACCGGTCGTGTTAATATCCGAATAAAAAGAGACCGCGTGTGAAAAATATTTTAGACGTGGATTGTGACGAATTTGTAAGTAATTTAGGATATGATTCTAGTGATGCAAGAGACAACGAATCTTCCGATCTACAGGGAATCGAGCCTGTTTAATGTTCAGATTGATGAAATACTCAGGCCTACTTGCTAAGTATTCTAGTGATGCAAAAGAATCTTCCGATCTACAGGGAATCTAGCCTAATGCAAGTTCAGATTAATGAAATACCTAGGGCCTTACTTGCTAATTTTCATGGTAGATAAATTTTATAGCAGTGATAATGTATTTTTATCATCTCAAATATGTTCAGGCAAAACAGCTATATCCGTAAATTTACACGTTCATATTTGCGTAAAGACCACGTGGACCTCACGGAGGGACATGAAATGTTTGTTTATGCCTACTTTACTCTTTCGATGGAAGGAATTATAGTTCATTTCGGTTTTTTAAATGATCCTTCCTGAAATTAGGGTGCGTGGATTATTCCCGTAAATACGGTATTTTAATATCTGATCACACCCCAACCCAGATGGTACAGAACATAAATAAACTTTACAAATATAACCTGATTTCCGTCAAGGTCAACGATAAATTATCAGAGTGGAAAACAATAAATACAGGAGTAAGACAGTGTTGTGGTCTTTCCCCTATCCTGTTCATAATCTATATGAATGCTCTCATACGAGAATTTAGAGAAACAATGCATGTTTCCATCCGCTTTAACAGAAATCTACAGCTGGATACAATATTAGTTGCAGATGACTTAGTGCTGGTCGCCATCTCAGAAGGTGATTTACAGCGGTCAGTGTATAACCTAAACATAGTCTCAGAAAAGTACTCAATGGAAATATCCCCTGAGAAAATTAAGATAATGGCTTTCTCTGGCAAGGAACCATTAAGAGTGAGATCTGCTTAAAAACAACATTTTGGAAAGAGTAAATGATTTTAAATACCTCGGGTACAAACTGTCTTTTTTTGAAGAACTGGACATACCCGAGAAAATCTTCAAATTCAACAGATGTTTGGGATTCATCAATAAAGTTTTTAGACCATCATAATTTCAAAAACACACGCAAACAAGAATCTACAAAACCTTGACAATATCTGTACTTTGCTATGGCAGTGAAGCGTGGATCCTGAGGAAATGCGATGAGAGAAGAATAACTAGAGCTGAAATAAAATACATGCGGCGAAGATCAGGTGGGAACACAAAAGAAATACAGAAGTGCTTAATGATCTTAAAAGCAGACCTGTATCGGAATACATCTGGGAATACCAGAGAAATTGGCCAGAACACCTAAACAGGATGGACAAAAGCAGGATCTCCAAAGCAGTCATAAACTACTGTCCGGTGGGAACTGATCTCTGGGACGCCCCAGGAAAAGATGGCGGGAAAATGCAAATCTTTTTATAGACCGCAACAGTTCTTCTATAGGACTAATACATGGAAGGGTGATGATGATGTCAATAACGTGGCCGGGTCTGAACCCCAATTTCTTCGAGTTAAAGACTTAAGGTTTTGAACGGTGTTCTCAATTTTATACTTGAGTTGGGTGATATGTGTTTTCCAATTTAATTTATTTTCCATGTGGATACGCACATATTTGGTGTTGGATTGAATGGCAATGGGTTTATTGTCATAAGCAATTGAGGGTTTGTCATATTTTCGTTTTTGGGTGAAAATTATCGCAGCGCTTTTAGAGTGTTATTTCGAATCCCTGCTTCCTCATCCCTATACGTATATGTGAGAGGGCTTGCGTAATTGAGTGACGATATATTTCAACATTCTGTTGTGTTGAGTATATAAGTATGTCATCTGCAAATTGCAACATTCGTGCGTAAGGATTTATTGCTTTTTCCAAATCACTTGTATATATTGTGAATAATATGCCGCTTAGCATATCATGTTGTGGTAGTCCAAAGTTGGCAAAACGCGTATTAGAATCTATTTAATAATTTTTCACATTTAATTTACGATTTATTAGTAGGTTCCTAATTATATGTATGAGTGATATTGGAAGATTTATCGTCTGTAATTTTTGTACTAGAATGCTAATATCGACATTGTCGTATGCTCCCTGAACATCTAGAAATACAGCCAAGCTCATGGGGAGGAGGAAAATGGTTTTGGTGAAATTACGCTTGAGGAAGTTGAAAGGATGGTCATAAAGCAGCAGGAATAGATGAAATTAGACCTGAAATGATGAAGTATAGTGGGAAGGCAGGGATGAAATGGCTTCATTGAGTAATAAGATTAGCATGGAGTGTTGGTAAGGTACCTTCACATCGGACAAAAGCAGTAATTGCACCTATCTATAAGCAAGGGAACAGGAAGGATAGCAACAACTATCGAGGTACCTCATTGATTAGTATACCAGGCAAAGTATTCACTGGCATCTTGGAAGGGAGGGTGCGATCAGTCGTTGAGAGGAAGTGGAACTAATCTGCAAATTCCTAACTGTCAATGATCTAGAGACAATAGAAGAAAACTGCTTCCTAAAAAAAGAGCCCTCGGAATAGCAAAAACCACGGCCACAAGGCTTGCATATATACTTGCAAGAGAAACCTTCTTCATTGAGGATTCGAGATTTCATTTAATGCTTCCATCGGCCAGTCAAGAGAGGAGACTACTGACCCACCGACGAGACAAGTGGATGAATATAAAAGAAAATTTCTATTCTAGAGACTCCATAAATGATACAGGACGGACAAAAGGAAACCACGACATGCGTTCTGCACTGAGAAGGCTGGCGATATATATCGATTCCACCACAGAATATGCAAGAATACGAAATACCATGAACCCAACAATGACATGTCGTTTGTGTGATTAGTTCTGTGACAAATATCACTTCTGGTGCATGAATCACAAGAGAAGACTACTAGATTATAGCAGAGAATAAACACCCACAATTCTCTATGTACATTTCTATGTTCTTATTAATTATTATTAGTATACCAGTGACAGGATGATCCTAAAATTGCACCAGTCAACAAGATACTATCTGTTACTATTCATATTCGGGTGTTTGTGCTTTTATGCTCTTTGGCACTGCCTGCTTGATAAAATAGTTCCTTTTATTTGGGTTTCGACTTGACAGTTAACCAGAAGTCAGATATTGCTGTCAAATTGTTACGAGAACAAATACCTGATTCACAACACACTACACAAACGGAAATGCATTTATTCGAAAATAAGTCCAGAATCAATTGAATCTCTTTTTTTGAAACAGCACATGTCAATAAATCTTAGTTTGGAGATATCCACTTAAAACGTACAGTGTCACCGTGACAAGTGCTGTTTCTCCAACAAACTATTATTACCAGGCAGACCCACCGGATAAAGCAATGCAGTGACGTGTGTAGTTTCTGCAGAAAACGATAGATCTGTACTTAAAGACTGTATTACTTGCCTTAACTCAATTGTGGCAGAATTTTGACATGTGTCGTTTAAAAAAACGATTCAATTATTCTTTGTAGCAACATGCATAACTCACATAAGGTTAACAATAATACATAGCACATTTAGGATAAGGCTATTAGTTAAAAATTAGTTAGTGCTCGAGCAGATAAAACGCAATTAAATTAAATTTCTATTCACCATCTAGAATAGCTCGCGTTGCTAATAGATTCAGAAACTCGTAAGGAAGGAAAAAATCCTACAAAGGGGATACACCACTCATTTCTGAGTCACTGTCGGCAATGTCATCATTTGTTGAGGTTTGATTCTCACTTGACCGTAACGAGATTATAACGTCTTCAACATAATCGTCTGTGATACTTTCCCTCTCCCAAACTTCACTTATCCCGAATTGTGTCTCTCAGCCTGCACTTACACCGTGTACGGCTTTCCACAAAAGTTTTTCAACATCCGAAGCTGTGAAGAGTCGGTTATTCGCAGCTAGATAATTCTTCACTTATGCCTAAATAAATTATATGGTGTTAAAATTGCAGTGATACCAGTGGAAGAAGTATGGAATGCATTTCAAAAATGTAAAAAAGGAAAAGCGCCAGGTCCGGATAATCTCACAAACGAGCTTCTAAAAGAATCAGTTTCTTGAACTGTAGTTATATGGAGAGCAATATTCAATGAATGCATCGTACAGAGGAAAATCCCTAGGAGGTTGAGGGAATCTACTATCCAGGTTCTATATAAAGGAAAAAGGCCAAAGGATTCACCAGATTCTTATCGTGGGAAAGCCCTCGAATGTGCTCATTTTAAAGTATTTACCAAATTAATATTAGATCGCATCCTACCACAAGCCATGATGTATATACCAGAATAATAATATGGATTTACTGCCGGTAGATCAACAATCCAAGCAATTGAGAGGATACTTAGCATCATATGGGATGCTACAAGCGTAACTGGAGGCTTCGTTTATGCTATCTTCGTGGATTATACTAAAGCGTTCGATGGAGTTAACAGAACAATTCTATTCAGAAAACTATCTTTTATCTTAGGACTAGGGAATCCACTATTGCACTTATTGGAAGATATACTAAGTTCTAACTGGCCTACGGTTAGTGATAAAGTAGGCCGGTCTGGACTTATAACCCAGCCCAGTGCTTTTTAATCTGTTGACTCATGATGTCATCAGTGAGGTGACCTCGGAAGATATTGCAATGTTCCTGTACGCTGATGATATGATATTGCTATCAAAAAACAGAAAATCCCTGCAGCAAGGAATCAATAAGCTAAACGAATGGTCTCTGAGAAATGATCTAGAGATAAATACCAGCAAAACAAAACTTATGAAATTTAGGCGAGGAGGAAATATCTCCACAGACTATGTCTTTGTTTGCGGCAAGAACAAACTAGAGCTGGTAAACTCGTATCTTTATTTAGACTTAACCTTGCAAGTAACTGGGAAGACGTCTACTGAACACATAGAGGAGCGATGCACTGCAGCGATCAAACCCATATTTGAACTAAAAAGCATTGAGAAAGTATCAGTAAGAACCGCCCTCATTCTCTTTAACATTAAGATAGCTATGCTATCAGCAAAATGTGGACGCACCTCACTATGGCCAACCTGAGGAGGCTGGAAGCTGTGAAAGCTACCTACTTGAAAAGAGTATTACGGCTACACAGAACAGTTCGGACACAGTTAGTGTACAAACTGGTAGACACGGACTTTTTCAGCAGAGAGATAATGATAAGTAATAATCTAGAATCCACCCAAGCATATGAGGCCCACATCGAACAAAGACAGCAAAAGCTTACACCAATAGATCCAGACTTCTACGAAACTCCTGCAATGAACACAGATGTATGGAAAGAGCCCAACTTTGAACTCCGACATGTTTTCACGTGGACTGCAACGCATGGCTTTCACCACAGAATTTTTTCACCAACGAGGTTACCATCATGCTTCAACCCAGTGTCCTTGTACGCTCTGCGGCTTGTATTGTCCACAGTACCACTTGATTGATTGTAAGGAGAGGATAAATTCCCTGAATTTCTATGGAAACGATGAAAACTTCCAAGGGGCCTTATAACCATTCTTTGTTAAAAGTACACAGTGTGTTTAATAAATCTGTATATAAAATGGCAGTGATATGGTGGAAGGCGAACAACTTTATGCCAATGATTCCTGGCTTTTTCATCCACCACGTAAACTGGGTAAAGCTTGTTTTGTATCACGAGATGTAATGACATTCCCGCCGCCACCCCCGCCCCTCCCTCATGTTATGGCGAACCGAATTATTATGCTCCTTGGACTACTCAATCAACTCATTATTTCTAGCCATTAGTGTTGATGCTTTGTCAAGAATGACCGAGTGAACTTGACAAAGATCGCGAAAAGCACTCAGCACAATACAGCACACAGCTGATAGCAACTGGTTACAAAAAACAAAAGATCGACAAACTGGTAATCTGAACTAGAGTCTAACGCGCTCTATCAGAGCGATCGACTCTCTATGTTTGGCTGTTTATTAATTAATTTTGCCTCCGCCAAAAGGCAGCGCTCTGACGTTAAGTCGAAACTCATAAGAACTGAACCATACCAACTACAAGTAAAACCGACCGTAACGCAGAAAAAACATGGCGGACATCGGTGGGCGACATGAGAGTTGGAGGAGTAGGTCATGCGTGCTCATTCCTAGTGAACTGAAGGAAAGATCACAAGTCAAACATCATGAAATACAAGTAACTATTTCAAAATATGAATAATTATACACCCAAAGTAGCGATATCGCGTAAATCTATTGTAACTTCAGTGGGAGAATTACCTTATAAATGTCAGGTTTAAACAGGCACACCATAAAATACTTTCACATATGAAAATCCGGACTGCAAATAAGTTAAATAGTTCAACAAATTGCATTATCAACCTTCATTAAACACAATGGAACATCAGAAGTACCCAGAACCCGTTATGTAAGAAAACATGCAAACAAATATATTTCTCGTACAAACTTTCAAAAATACTACTACTACTACTACTAATAATAATAATAATAATAATAATAATTACAGGAAAAATAGAGATAACTTAATCGAAACATTGTTGTAAAACTGGAAATTATAAATTATATCATTTTTACATCGCTGTTGAAAATTATTTTCACCTCACAATCGTACATCTTGCTTGCGAATTTCTAGGTCTTTCCAGGAATAACTGACTTTTGTAACGAGGTATTTTGGCTGATTGGGGATAATGATAAGATTGGCATCAGTAGTTAAATTTGGAACTTCTAACAATGCACATAATACTTCCACAATCAAACCGATATCCGCCATATTGGAGAGTTCTGATAGGACAGTTAAGGTCTGAGCTATTGTAGACTGCCTCGACTGAACTATAGGTCGCTGGTTGCAACGAAATATGTCTGTATCTTCTTTCGGTAAAGAGTATTTAGAAACTTGGCATAGAGGTAGTAGGAAATAAAAGCTGCGTGTAAGGGCATACATTATAACGGTTACACTTAAAACTATGTATACAGAAGCTGTGCTGAAACTAAATGCTAAACGCGTATTATTCCATTCCTTCATTAAATCCGTTGATAATTTTGTATGTACTTGATTACTTGAGTCAGAAAATCGGCTTCATCAAATGAACAGTGTATGATGATGCTTCGTGTTTTATTTCTTTCTGGATAATGCCGAGCAAAGAAGAAATGTTGTTATTCCTCTCTGTGTGAGAGTTTGCAACTTCGATCAAATACACTGTTTGTTTGGATTTCCAGAGGCTTGTTGTTTGTCGCATCGTTTGTTGGGAACGTAGGAATGTACATCCTAATCTTGGGCAAGTACTGAACCCAAAATAGGCCGGAAAATGCGCACGTCCGCGGCAATAACAGATTGAAATGCATCTTTCCTAAGAAGATTTTGCTAAATTGAAAGACTGTGAAAATGTCATCAACGTCAGGATCCCAGATGAATTGCTAGAGAGTGGAAAATTTGAAAACCGCATCAATATAACATTGAAAGAGCTGAGATTTGCTTTAGGATATTTTTGCGTTGCAATGCCATGGCCATTGGACCTCCGAGAAGGAGCTGTTCAAGGCCCATATATCAGTATTAGTTGTGTATACCATTGTAGTTTAATAATAATACAGTAGCTATAGGTGTGGCGTCTCACATGTGGATTGGTTACCGCCTGTGTGAGGGGTCACAAGATTAAGATATTTACAGTTTTAGGGGTGGAGCTCACATTGGGCAAGATTTTCCTTCCATATGAGTGTCCACATAGTATAGGGGTGGCACTTACATGCGGCTCGGTCTCCCGCCCATGAGAATGCCCACATACTAGATTTAGAATTTTATTTTAAATTATTTCATTTTAATTTATAATTTAGTTGAATGTGAACATGTATTTGGCCGGAAGCCTGTTATGTTCAGCAATAAATAAATAAATAAATAAATAAATAAATAAATAAATAAATTATTTTGCTTTGAAGAATTCCGATATAAATATGGCATTCTAGACCCAAAAGGGATGCATTTTTGATATTCCATTTTAGATACGCACTCAAACCGACAACATCCTCAGGGTCCCCGAAGCAACCCATCGGACGATGGGTTTATAACCTTACTCTCCAAAAAGTGTGGGAAGATTGATTGTGTATTCGCCCCCAGGAGGGGAGTTAAAGCGAACACAACAGAGCCCAAAAATAGTCATGCAAAAATTAACACCACACCAGAATCCAACGAACAAGAGGGTAAGGCATACATACCTTAGGAGGTGGAAGCAAGCAGAAAAGGCCGCGGTCAGAAATGGAATAAGAAACGGTGACAATAACAGTGCTTCATTGATTTAGTGAAATAAAAATCCACAACTTGTAACATAAATTGACTTTAATTGACTTAAGAAAACATGTTGCAATAAATAAAATGTGAAAATTAAAATTCTGCTTGAAATTAAATATTATTGAATGCTATTAAAACCTTCTGGATAACTCTAGGAAACTATGAAACTTTATTCAGCTTTGGAATGATTCAAAACAAACAAGTGGAAAACCACTTAGCTTAGTTAAAATAAAGTGAAATGTAAATTAAATTGATAAAAAGTTACAGGAACAATAAAACATAAGTCAATAGAATGCGTTTTTGAAGAAAATGCTGACCTCGATAAGAAAACTAAAACAACAAGAATGTTAAAACTTACCTACACGACCGGTCGCCTACCCTAAAATTAATTAAACTTAATATCTAGAAAATTACTAGCTCTAGGTTGTAGTAAAATTTTCCAATAAGGAATCTCTTTTGCATAACGGCGAGCGTACGCAAGGATAGTATATTATACCACCGAAACACGAGAATCCCCTTTTCAAAAATTTACCAAACCGAGATAAATAAATGGCAAATTAAATTTAGGATCACTTCACACTTGGAGCACAGGGAAATAAAACATCCACATACAGGAAGGTACAATTAAGTCACCACGGACCGATTAAAATCCAAGTTAGCTCAACAATTCAATCAACAACCCGTTGCTAAGGCAATAACAACAAAAGCATGCCCGCAAGGACAAAAACGGACACAGAAATAGCCATAAAAGGAAAAATACATTACAAGAGCCGCAAAAAGCAGAACAGAAAGCAATAATAAAACCAAAAACCCAACCCAAAGGAAGAAATTTAGAAAGGTTAACCAAAATTAAACATGTCCTTGCGATAGCTCCCCATATACATGTAGTTCTATAAATATTTACCGGTTAAAATCATAGTTGAACTTAAAATTAATTTTGAGTATCTGTCCACACTGCACTTTTCACTTACGACACCAAGAGGAAATTTCATTCCTCGAACACATGGTAACGTAACAAACGCACAGTCGTTATACGAGTCGAAGGTTATTATTATTTTTATTATTATTATTATTATTATTATTATTATTATTATTATTATTATTATTGTACCTGGCGGTACACCTTTATGCCGCAACTTCAAATCTTGCGCCAGTAAAACCTCTACAGGTGAAACACTGAACTTTAAAAACTGGATCCATTCATAAGTTTTCTCAGATGATGTCACTACCGTAAATTTTGTGATTACAAAGTTGTCAATACTGTGTGGACTTCAACTCGTTTTGTTTTCCATTGATCAAGAAGTGTGACATTCTTTCATAGATGTCTCTACAAAAAAAACTATGATCATGCACCCTGGTGCGAAGTGAAGGAAATTTTTTGAAGAAATTTTGTATTCATAATTTTTGTCCTTACTGAATTTCGTTCATTCATTTGTGGGTTGGCAATATTAATCTTTTTTCCGCCAGTTTTGAACTTAGCCAATCCCGAATTTCTGTAATTAATTTATGACCAATAGTGTCTTTCTTCTTCAATTTTGACGTGAAACCTTAAGCTATCCAATAAAATGCTGTGGGTGTGTCTTAATTATTCATGAAGGGTCTCGAAACTTCCCCGAGGGTATAAAAACTGCTGATTTCCCTGCCTCTCGGCCACTCGAACAACATCTAGCCTAGTGTATGGAAGTGTAGCAGGAGGCGGGAAGCGCTTCTTTCATTCGGCAGCAGCTCTTCAACAAGGTAATGGCCACTTAACATCTTTAAACCGCGGGGAAGGTCCGAAACCTTTGCTATGTAATAAACATGTAATCTCTCATCGTTTTGTAAAACTTCAAATATCTTTAACTGTAATTAGGGTATAGAGAGTGCTTTACCCTCTCGAGCTCCCCTTCATACTAGTGTGAGGTGACTACGTTTTGTAACTGGTTTTCTTCCTTTCTGTAATGTCGTAAATTCTACTTATACGAGTCACCTCCATAGTTTGGAAATAGCCCCTGTTTCATCGGCCTAGTACCTCTTAGGTTTTAGAAGTTTCATTTAGGAGTGCAAGCTACGCTCCATTCATCTTTGTACTTTGGGCCATTTACTTAATCTGCTCTTTTTCCAATGAAGCCCAGTAGGTTGGGTACGAGATGCCCCCGATTCACTTAATGTAAGTTGTGTCTTGACGGCAATCTAGTGTAAAGCCAGGTATTGCCCTTAATAGGCTTGGGAAACTGAGAGCGGGTCAGTTCTTTTGTGTTGGGAACGTGCCACTAGGAGGCTTGGCATTGCTAGGTGGGAGCAAGTGCTCCAGGTTATTAAGGGATTTCTGCCCTTTGGTAAACATGTGTTTGTGAGCTGAGAGCTCAAAAATTGTAAACTAGGGGCTTGAAGCCCAGTGTGTTAAATTATCTCCATATATCTTGGTTTTTCCTGGTCTTGTACCTGATTTCTTAACTTATTATTTGCTAAACTCTGAAATTCTATGTGAAAATTGTTAAGTTTTGCTATTTTCGAAAATATAACCTTTAATGCAATTTTTTTGCTAGTTGTTTTACTACGTCACACCGACACAGATAGGTCTTATGGCGACGATGGGACAGGGAAGGGCTAGGAGTGGGAAGGAAGCGGCCAAGGCCTTAATTAAGGTACAGCCCCAGCATTTGCGTGGTGTGAAAATGGGAAACCACGGAAAACCATTTTCAGGGCTGCCGACATTGGGGTTCGAACCTACTATCTCCAGAATACTGGACACTGGCCGCACTTAAGCGACTGCAGCTATCGAGCAATTTTAATTCATATCTTGGCCTTGTAGTTAGACCCATTCCAGCCCGCACCTTCTTTCACCTCTGCATTCCACGGGTACCCCCGTAACAATGATTATTATTATTATTATTATTATTATTATTATTATTATTATTATTATTATTATTATTATTATTATTATTATTATTATTATTATTATTATGTTCAGGTACACGTTTTGGACGCCTAGATGATGATAGGAAACATCAGTGTTCTTTCATTTTATCTTGTCAGGTCATTAGTTCTTGACTGAGCATTAAGCTGCGGATATAGATCCATTACTTGGTTGAGGTCCGCTCCATAGCTAAATGGTTAGCGTGCTGGCCTTTGGTCACAGGGGTCTCGGGTTCGATTCCCGGCAGGGTCGGGAATTTTAACCATCATTGGTTAATTTCACTGGCACTGGGGCTGGGTGTATGTGTCGTCTTCATCATCATTTCATCCTCATCACGAAGCGCAGGTCACCTACGGGTGTCAAATCGAAAGACCTGCACCTGGCGAGCCGAACATGTCCTTGGACACTCCCGGCACTAAAAGCCATACGCCATTTCTACTTGGTTGAGGTTATTTAATTTCATACACTTTGTTTTCTTTTATTGAAATAACTTGGACTGATAGTGAAAAATAAATCGGAGATGTAAGTTATTTTACAAAATAAAACATCTTTCTTACTGCAATGAAAATGCTATTTGGGCACATTATTCCTTAACCTTTTCTTCTCATCAAATTGGTGTTCTTTGCATGTGTTTTCCCAGTGCCATGACGAAAGTAGCTTCTTGCATTCTCATTGGTCAATGTGAACGGAATGTGACGTCATTGCCATCAGTGCAGATAAATACATAGCGTTGCCAACCCCGGCTGAATAAAACCACAAACAAAGAACACCATGTAAAATAGCAATGTGGCTTGTAACCGTCATGACCAATGGTCTTTTCCAGATCCTATCCTAACCGTCCGCACAGCAAGGACCAGTCTAGACCAATGGTCTTATCCAGGTCTTATCCTAACCGCCCGCACGGCAAGAACCAGTTCAGACCATACGTGTTTCCGCATGAAACTAGGGGCCTAGATATTGTTTGCGGTTGAGCGTGTACACAAATGACAGTCGTTGCGCGCGCTGCTGAATGTAGCGAGTACTGGGCTGCGGAATGTAAAATTATAATTAGCACTATGTTTTGAAAGCTTTTAAAATCTTGAAGAGAAGATAAATAGCTCGAGGATTATTATTGTAATCGTATGCTTGATGTATGAAGATGTCTTTGATCAGTCTTCTAATCACCTTGTGTCTTGTCACCTGGAGTGTGGTTATCGATACAGGACGAGATCCAGAATTTTTGTTTTGCTGACATGATGTTTAGGAATTAATTGAACCCCCTTTTCACATACTCGCACACTATACTTAAAACACCATATAACATTCTCCGAAGAATTCAGGTCTTAGCGATTGTTCCAATATTTGGCAACGATGGAGGTTATATATATTATGTATATTTTCAGTTTTGAAGTATCATTTCACTGGTCCCGTTTGTTGCGCCTTCTAATTTGTTTGTAGAGTGCAAACATTTGGTTTTGGTGCTGTTATATATATTTTGAGTTATTTTTGTGATTTTATGTGATGTGAGTATCCTGCTTGTGCAAGATGAATTTCTTTCATTCCAAGTTTAGTTTTTCAAGTTTTACTTGTTTTTGGGAGTATGGAGTGAATTAAAACTATACGCGTTCTTAGTGTGAAGAAATAGTATTATGATCATGAACTTACCTCACATTGAACTACCTAGCTGTTACGAGTAAACTTGTGTGTGTGTTTGTGTTTCTTAACTGTTGTTTGGAATAAATAATCTCAAAATATAAACTGTGTGTATTCAGCTGTGTTTTACTTCTTCCTTTACTTCTGTTGTTTTCCATTCCCATACATAAAAGTCGTGGGAAGGGTTCAACGAACGAGCAAAAGTATGAGGTTATGTTATGTGGTGATTGGGTAAGTATGGGCGTTTTGGGGTTTTATATGAATTGCACTAACATTTTCAGTAATCAATGTTGCATTTGTTGTTTAATAGATGTAAATTTACATTAAAATGCGAACGGTGAAACAACGATACAAGCTAGCGTAATGAAAGGATTGCCAACATACAAATACGGTAATTGCAATTTACTTTTCAAGTAACAGACACGAGAAAAGCTCCTGATACAACTTTCCTACCAAAATGCAATCATTATCACGTATCACAATTAAAATTTTAACAAAGTTACGACGGTCATTAAGTTAATTACGAGGTACTATGGTGGTAGATATTTCTTTCTTTATGTTGGCGGAGAAACAGGGGCCACTATAGCTTCCATGACCTGTTTTCTCAACGAAGGGTATTATACAGGAGTGACCACTGAACTATAGGTAATCAGACGCTTGCTCGCCGTTCGGCACGACAGTTGTGTGGTAGTAATATCGTGTGCGGCGTGTTGGTTACTGGAGTTCTCGAGTGTGTGTAGTGAGAGTATAGTGCGCCATGGCTGCTTATGCCCCTCACAGGTGATCAGTTAATAGTGGATAAAGAAATCGAAGTGCATATGGATGATGAATCCATTCATAGTGGGTCTTCACAATCTGTTACTCTAAACCAAATCAACCACCAGTGTTCAACAAGGACAAACCCCATTAAACAAGGATCTTTCTCCTGATCAACAGCATGATGAGCGTAGTGCGTCACCCCTTTCGAACATTATACCTGAGTATTATAGTAAGTTTCATTATGGTCCTTACATCGTATTCGCGGAATCAACCGTGGACAAAAATATAGCCAAATTACACTCTATGGCTCTCGGACGAAGGTTTCATGAACAGGATTTAAATGAGAAATCGCTGCAACGAAAAGGCAGAAATCGTATTTAAGTTACATTTCAAACAGCAGTTCAAGCTAATGCCTTCTTACGTAATCAAAAATTAGAGACGCTAAAAGTCAAAGCATACATCCCCTCTTCTAATATTCTCCGTGTACGTATCATACGCGGGGTTGATAAAAACCTAAGACAATGAAATCCTCCAAAAACTAGAAACGACAGTACCTATTAAAGATGTCCAACGACCTAACCGAAAAATCGTACAAAACGACACAACTGAGTATCTACCTACAGGATCAATCAAGGTCATATTTCGTGCACAAACTTTACCATAACAAGTGGCGTTGTACAAAGTGTATTTAGACGTAGAGCCCTTTATCTTTACACCTATCAGATGTAGGAAATATCAAAGACATGGACATACGGAAAAACATTGTAAGGCACAAAATCATAGATGTGGTAAATGCTCACAACAGCATGCCACTAATCAATGGACGGAACAATTCATCAAGTGTGCATATTGTAAAAGGGAACATTTGACGGGATCTTCAGAGTGTCCGGCACAAAAATATCAAGTTCAACTGAAAAAATCATGAGTACAGAATATATTTCATTTGCTGAAGCGAAAGCCAAAGTAGCACTTCCAGTTTATTACCCGGAACAAAACCCTACGCATTTCCCTCCACTATCTCAGGAGATTACTCCGCCTCCTACAGAAAAAGGAAGTTTACACAGATAGTAATGCATTCCCAGCCTCCTGCGCCAGCGCCAGGATACGATAAAAGGGGTTATATGTCAATCATTCGTAACGAAAATACCCCCAGAGAACAACTTCCTTTTCAACCTAGTACGTCATCAGCAAATGTGACAGTGCAACCTACTACATTCACCTCACAAAATCGAGTTAACAGAGATAGGTCGGCCTCACAGGCCCCAAACTTCCACCATTTGAAAGAACATCTTCAAAAAGGAATCCAGCGCACATAATTCTATTGTTAATTCAATCTTTGGAAAATGACCCCCAACTCACTCACGTAATATACAAATTACGGGATCATATAGCTAACATTTTAACTGTTTATGATCAACATTCTTCAATGGAATGTTAGGAGTGCAATTCCAAAAAAGCATGAATTACAATTGCTTATTCAAGAATCCCAGGCCCATCTTATTATGATGCAAGAAACTTGGTTTACACCCAATCCTCGTTTTACCATACCAGGTTATCATACTCTAAAACAAGATAGAGATGGTTACGCGGGAGTAGTTACATGTATCCATAATTCATTTAGCAATAGGCTCTTAACAATTAATAATCATATTCCTCAAACTTATGTCGTAGGTTTCATTTATAATAATATTTATTTTATTAATCTATACTGTCCTCCAGATGTCTATATTACAAAATGCCAATGGTCACAATTTTTTTCGCAATTTGATCAATTTCCAAACGTCTTCGTATTCGGCGACTTCAATTGTCACCATACAGAATGGGGAAGTATATCTGATACTCCAAAGGGTTCAAATTTGCTTTACACGTCTCATCAACATAACTTTACAATAATTAGTGACGGTTCCCCAACTCGACTCTCTTCACCAGGTTCCCCTCCTAGTGCTGTGGATTCAACGCTATGCCGTACACTCATGATCCCATACACTACATGGCACACGTTAGCTGATACTCATATGAGCGATCATTTTCCAATAATCATCACTTGTGGTCTTGGTAAATCCCTAATAACGAAGCAAAAGACAGATCAAGTAAGTAATATACGTTCCTTTAAAAATGTTCGTAATCATACATACAGCGAATACCTCAATCATGTATTACTACGTGAACGCGGTCGTACGATCACATTTTCCACCCTTCTCACATTTCTGACGCAATATTTAAATACGTATCACCCATGTAAACCAACCATTTCAACTTCACCCCTAACATCTCAAACAATTAAATGGTGCGATAACGAATGCCACGAACTAATCTATCGTCGTAAAATATTGTTTCAAATTTATCGACAATGACTCAAACTAATTATTTACAATTAAAACAACATATTGTTAAAACCAAACTAATTTTTAATAATAAGAAGCGAAATGCCTGGAAAACTTTTCTATCGTCATTAACTTTACATATCCCTGCATCTCATTTATGGAACGTTATACGCAAGATAACAAGAACTATTCAACACCAGTCCCAGTATCATTTTTCAAGAGCCCACCGTTTCCTTTCTTCAATCGCTTACCCCCGATTATACGCCACCCCCATTTATTTCACCAGTAAACACACCCCGTCGTCGCCATAAGACCTATCTGTGTCGGCGCGACGTAAAGCCCCTAGCAAAAAAAGAAACAACACACTTCATCGTTATTTCTCCATCTTAACCCAACCAATAACTTTAAACGAACTCCAAAAATATGATCAGATTACTTCCTTCACAGATTCAACTTCTTCTCCATTGCATTAATGATACTTTACACGCAGTACTCAACCCCGTACACTGGAACAATTTTTATGTAAAACCTATATTAAAACCTCATACACTACCGCATATTCCGGAATATTTTCGCGGGATAGTACTGAGTTCGTGAATACGTAACACTTTCTGTAAAATTTTACTTCGACGATTAATATGGGTGTTATATTACTACAATCTTTATCCTAAGTAGCAATTTGCCTTTATAAAAGGGCGCAATATCCAAGACCCCATTAATATATTAATCATTGACATTTTGTTAGCCTGGAGGAGACAGCAGACTACCATAGCCATAATCCTAGACATAAAAGGTGCTTATGATTCTGTATTGCTACATATTTTATGGGAAAAATTATCCATGAACGGTTTTCCTTTTAAATTCATTTCGATTTTATATGAATTATTTATTAATCGAACATTAACACTAAAATCCGCCCACTACCAGATTTCGAGTCGCCAGACTTCTCATGGCTTGCCTCAAGTCGCAATATTAAGTGGAATATTATTTGCCTTATACATGAGCGAATTAGAAACAATAATAACACCATTAGCTCGAGTAGTGGCAATTGCAGACGATTTTGTGATTTACTTTTCGCATCAAAACCGATGAATGTCGACAAACGATTTCACAGGTTATGAGCAAGG
Source organism: Anabrus simplex (assembly GCF_040414725.1). NCBI lineage: Eukaryota > Metazoa > Arthropoda > Insecta > Orthoptera > Tettigoniidae > Anabrus > Anabrus simplex. The sequence continues at coordinate 162,365,143 of NC_090279.1, read as the reverse complement.
TATTGCAGTGGCTAGATATTCATGGTCTACAACTCAGTGTGTGCAGCAATGACATTTACACATAAACGTACATTTGACAATAGTCCCATTTGTTTTGACGGATTTAGCATTCGTTTTACTAATCAGCACACATACTTAGGTATGCGTCTTGATCGTAACCTCAATTGGAAATCTCATATTCAAACCTTACGTAGAAAATCAGGAGGTTACCTTAAAATTCTACAAACAATTACCAGGAGTAAATGGGGAGCAGAACCATCAACCGCAGTAATGCTTTACTGGGCTACTATACGCTCCTAGTGGGATTATAGTGCGTGTATAATTGATATATCGCCTAAAACTGCTTTATCACATCTCGATATAATACAACACCAAACATTAATACCTTATATGGGTGCTCTTAAAACTACCCCCACAAATGCACTGCTAGTCGAAACCATTGAATACCCTCTCTTCATTACACGTTTAATGTTAGCAAAAAAACATATCCTGAAACACATTACTCGATCAAATTCCATTATTATACCCAAACTTCGACTTCTTTACGAATATTATCAACAACGCCCTCCAAAAAAACGGCAGATTCCCAGCGATATATCTGACTTACGCAGAGTTGCATATTCTTCGCTGCTCTGTACTAAGAACACCACAACTAATCATGCACGCATATTCATATGAAACCCTTAATTTTAAACCTCAGATTATTATTCAGTCTTCCTCCTTATCACCTCACCCCTCACAAACTACCGCATCAATTATGCCAACAGTAAAGAAACTTAAAATATCACCATGCAGAAACGACGTAAATATATATACATACAGATGGAGCGAAGTCCCAACATGGGGTAGGAGCAGCATTCTTTGATTCCAATACACGCACAAGTTTTCCGTATCACCTACCGAATAATATAACTATCTTCACGGCTGAACTCTTCGCAATTCGACAAGCTCTATCATATGTGCAACAAAATGCGTTTCCGAAAGTAAACATTTTTACGGATTCCCAAAGTGTTCGCCACGCTCTGCATACCCCCACGCAGTCCTGCAATGGATACTTATATGAGATTAAAAAAATGCTGTATCAACTCGAACACTCCGGAGCCTATTTTACTTTAATATGGATCAAAGGACATTCTGCACATCCAGGTAATTATCAAGCTGATCTAGCCGCTATAGAAGCAAGGAACTCCTTATCAGACCCCCTTCACATAAAAGTACCTATTACAGATTATTTTTCAATTATCAAACATGAAGCTCGTCAATCTTGGCAAAATTTATGGCAACGCCGGCAAGTACCAAAGGGAAATTCTTTTATCAGTTGCAACCCTATATTCCTACAAAACCATGGTACTTAAACGGATCCTATATTCGACGTCACATAATTAATATCACACGATCAATATTTAACCATGCATTAACGCCTGACTACAAATACCGCTTTAACATTTCTAACCTCCCATACTGTATCTGTGGACATCCCAACGGAGATAGTAACCACCTGCTCTTTCAATGCTCTCAATATGCTTCCTTTCAACGTCTTTTATTCAAGCAATTAATAAAAATGAACATATCTCTGACAACAAGCATCCAATGTTTATTACACTGACTGACAGAGCAAACGCAACACCAAGAAGGAGTGGTCAGAACTTTATGCCAATTGCAAGGTAGACTGACGTCACTGAGGTATGCTCATGATGTGAAATGCGCCGCTGTGCTGCGCACGTAGCGAACAATAAATCGGACACGGCGTTGGCGAATGGCCCACTTCGTACCGTGATTTCTCAGCCGACAGTCATTGTAGAACGTGTTGTCGTGTGCCACAGGACACGTGTATAGCTAAGAATGCCAGGCCGCCGTCAACGGAGGCATTTCCAGCAGACAGACGACTTTACGAAGGGTATGGTGATCGAGCTGAGAAGGGCAGGTTGGTCGCTTCGTCAAATCGCAGCCGATACTCATAGGGATGTGTCCACGGTGCAGCGCCTGTGGCGAAGATGGTTGGCGCAGGGACATGTGGCACGTGCGAGGGGTCCAGGCGCAGCCCGAGTGACGTCAGCACGCGAGGATCGGCGCATCCGCCGCCAAGCGGTGGCAGCCCCGCACGCCACGTCAACCGCCATTCTTCAGCATGTGCAAGACACCCTGGCTGTTCCAATATCGACCAGAACAATTTCCCGTCGATTGGTTGAAGGAGGCCTGCACTCCCGGCGTCCGCTCAGAAGGCTACCATTGACTCCACAGCATAGACGTGCACGCCTGGCATGGTGCCTGGCTAGAGCGACTTGGATGAGGGAATGGCGGAACGTCGTGTTCTCCGATGAGTCACGCTTCTGTTCTGTCAGTGATAGTCACCGCAGACGAGTGTGGCGTCGGCGTGGAGAAAGGTCAAATCCGGCAGTAACTGTGGAGCGCCCTACCGCTAGACAACGCGGCATCATGGTTTGGGACGCTATTGCGTATGATTCCACGTCGCCTCTAGTGCGTATTCAAGGCACGTTAAATGCCCACCGCTACGTGCAGCATGTGCTGCGGCCGGTGGCACTCCCGTACCTTCAGGGGCTGCCCAATGCTCTGTTTCAGCAGGATAATGCCCGCCCACACACTGCTCGCATCTCCCAACAGGCTCTACGAGGTGTACAGATGCTTCCGTGGCCAGCGTACTCTCCGGATCTCTCACCAATCGAACACGTGTGGGATCTCATTGGACGCCGTTTGCAAACTCTGCCCCAGCCTCGTCCGGACGACCAACTGTGGCAAATGGTTGACAGAGAATGGAGAACCATCCCTCAGGACACCATCCGCACTCTTATTGACTCTGTACCTCGACGTGTTTCTGCGTGCATCGCCGCTCGCGGTGGTCCTACATCCTACTGAGTCGATGCCGTGCGCATTGTGTAACCTGCATATCGGTTTGAAATAAACATCAATTATTCGTCCGTGCCGTCTCTGGTTTTTTCCCAACTTTCATCTCTTTCGAACCACTCCTTCTTGGTGTTGCATTTGCTCTGTCAGTCAGTGTATTTGAACCATCACCCCACATCATTTCACTTTTAAACCAGTTTTTTGATCATGCCAAATTAACGTTGTAAACAAACGACCTTCTTTTGTTTTAGCAGCTATCATAGGTTTTACACTCCTACATTCTTTGTAACCCTAATCTTCAATCACTATGCCTTGCTTTTGAATACAACCGCTAGTTAACCTTTGGTGTTAACAAAACAATTATGAATTTATGTGTGAATAAAATCCCATAATGTGTGATGAGCGTGAATAACAAGTCTTATCTAACAAATACGAGACGATAATACATATATACAGCGACTGGGTAATAGTACAAACCACTGCCGGCTCGATCTGCATCCGGTGGCTGCTTATAATGCCTGCTCATTACAACATTTTAACATGACATTAAATGAAACACTCCGTTTTCGAATACCCACATCAAGTGGCAGCACCAACCGGCTCCGGACCTGTCGGAATGAAATAGCAGGAAATAGGGTAGCACTGTGACTGTACTCGTTTTCAGTGAAAATGGTGTACTGCTGCGTGCCTTTCTGCAAATCAAAGAAAGGGAACCCAGAATGCCGTGGAAATACCTTCAAGTACAGAATTGCATCGAAAGAGGTTGAGTATTATATGCATGGAATGAAACAGCAATGGAAGTAAATGGATTCTTTCTGTGTATTCCATAGTTTGCAGTCTACATTTCATAAATGACAATTTCAAACTGACCAGAAAAACGAGAAAATTAAAAACAGGTTCTGTACCCAACCTTTTCCCTGATTATCCAGCTTATATACAACCGATAATTTCAGCGAAGAGGAAGTGAATGGATTCAAGCACAGAGACGTCTAACAAGAGCTCTTCAAACATCATTGCAGAAAATGGTAAGCGTTATATAAGGTTTGAAGTATTACATAATAAGTGTACCATTTCATCGTCCTGATAACGAGATAAACGAGGTCATACGGCGTTAGAATTTCCCATGCACGCGAGAAGATTCACTTGGTTGGGCTATACATTAAAAAAATATACGAACACAATGAATTAAAGAAGCCGTGGTTATCAAAATAATAAAATACGGGTACAGAAAGTTAAAGAAGCCGTAACATGTCGAAGAAAAATGCTAATTTGGCGATGCAGACAGGCCATGGTTTCGGGAGTTAGACGTGCGGACCGGCAGAATCCATGCGGCCGTGATGAGAAAAAAAGAATAGAATGCTTCTGGGATTGTTAAAAAACTCGAGTTGGACAATAAAAAATTTCACTGCTACGGGACGAGATTTTCTACGCAGAAGAAACCGTCGTATACAGAAGAAGGAAGATTTAGCTAAAGAATTAGTACTTCAAGCGAATCTTAAAGGATCACACCATAATCTAGCGTAATACCGAACAGATTAAGTAATCCCATAATGTGTGATGAGTGTGATGATTAAACACTTCGTCGGTAGCCGTAACTCCAATTCAAACTTCGTGTATTGCATTAAACGAGATAATAATATATATAAACTGAAGATATTAACGACAGTGAAATTGAGAGCTGACTAGATTATATTCTTAAAGTGTTGTCACTAAATTCTATCGTTGAAGTTATGATTTGGATTACTTGTAGAAATAGTTACGAATTAGATCCTGAATAATATATTGCAGAAGACTATGTCCCTGATCCTAATGACAATGTTCAATATTCTGTCGCATGTACTCATCGCCGTCATCATGAGGAGCTAAACTAGAGATGGATCTGACAACCTGACGGAAGCCGCCCTGCCCATGCTGCTACCCAGAGCCTGCTACCCCAAACATGCATTCCAGTGCATAGTCATGACGCAGTAGATGTCCAGTGCCAGCCCGCAGACCATGGATGATCACATGGAAACCTAGCCCAGTCTAGTAACATCGACAAATGACAGCTAAGTTCCGATATTTTTTTATATTAGTAGTAGTTAGAAATGTTAGAAGTAATATGTAAATTAAGCTGTGAATTTGTAGTGCGAAAGTTGTTATTCATATCTTCGAGAGAAAGTTCCAATCGGCAATCTCTTCGCAAAGAGTTTAATGTGGTTCATTGATACGTTTGGACGTAGGTATTCTTCAATAATGTATAATCAATGCCAATACGTAGGAATGTTTACAATCATATATGCAGAGATTTAGGCTGATGAAACACGGAGCGGTTTTTGCCGAGTCGGCAGCCGCGTCGGCCGCCACCTGTGATTGATACACACAGCGGTTTTTGCCGACTGTGACGAAACCACTGCCTCCTCGATCTGCATCTAAAATGACTGCCTATAAGCAGTCATCGGGTGCGTATCGAGCAGGCAGTGGACAAAACACGTTAGTGAGCGCGACGTTAGGTGAGGAAGCTAGCTAACATTATATAAAAATAAATCATTGTTCTTGTTCTTATTCTTATTCCAAAAGTCATTTTACGTGTATATTATTGAATTTCAAAGATACTTCATGATATCCAATATAGGAATACCTACCAATGATGCAATCGCCGCGTAAATTTAGCCACGGCCGGCTGGATCCCTCGCTAGAGCGACGCATCAAGTCGGCCGTGATTCAGCTGAATGTATTAAAGCAGTGGCGCTAGAGCGCGCACAAATTCTTCATAACGCTCGCTGCACCGCCAGCTAAATGACAGGCCGATTCGGCAAATCTGCCGCCTATCGGTGAGCACCGCTGTGTCTGTTTCATCCCATCTGATACAATAGAAACATGCGCCGACTCGGCAAAAACCGCTCCGTGTGTCATCAGCCGGTGATTTTCTTCTCGTGCTAAAATGAAACGACGTATTTAATACGGTAAACTTTAACCGTAAAACAGAAAGAAAATAGTTTACGTGTTATTAAGACTTGGTTGCCGATTCACCACAACTACATGTGAGTAAATATGAGCTCACGTTATTCAAATATGTATTTATTTTTCATAGTAACGCAAATATTTGGTGATATGACTGAAAACTAACCCAATTATGTAACGTCGTAGTTTCAGTGTGGTATGTTGAAATGTTATGCCGCGGGGAAAGTGATTGGTAGATCAGGTTGTGAGAAATATGTTGTGGAGAATATACATATGAGTATTCGTTGAGATGTATTTGAATTTGATTATGGCGTGATATGATATTTCCAAATGATATATGGAAGGTTGTATCCATATTTGAAAGTTGTTGGTACCTAGTAATTATGACTTGTTACGAACCATTAATATTATTTGATATGTGCGGCACGACTGTTAGAATGAAATGTGATACGTTTGGGTTAGATATATGTGATTATACGACGTTACGTAACATAGTGTATTGGTAGGGTAACCGAAACTCTCTTCAAAATACAATATATAAATGAAGTATAAGTGAGGATAAAACTTGATGTCTTCCTGGAAAATTTCAAACGGGATAATGAATGTTATTTGATATTTATGGATGTAGCCATAATTTAAAGGGAGAAATGTCTTTAAGTTTTATTCTCGTCCATAAGCAAAATGAAATACGTCACCAGCTGTATTCCTTGGGATGTTATGAAATATTATTCGGACCCGGATGCGAATGTGAGGCACGTCAGTGACATCGATTGATAGTATATCATTGCTATTATATAGTACCTACCGGAGATATTAGAATACTAGATGGTTACATTTACATATTAATGACATGATAAAATGATTTATATATATATTTTTGATGGAAGATAATTAATATAGTTGAATAGAGCTATTGCTCTGAAACTTGGCTGACATTGCCGATGTTATAAATAATTTTTTACAAGATACATGAAGATGAAATTGATATCGGAACTGAAAATAAGTGTATTCAGAATTGAAATCAAGTTTATTTTGTTTGATTTATCTAATTTATTCAGTTCATGTAACTGCTTTCATTTATTCAATCATCTGACTTGATTACCTAATTTAATTCATTTAACAGCTACAATTTATGAAAGTAGGCAAAATTTTCTTTGTTTTTCCAGAGGCGATTAAGATATTTATTCTGATGGAAGAATGATCGATTTTTTTTAAAGAGGCGATATAATATTTCAAGGAAAGCATGATGAATATTTTAGAAAGTTAAGTTATATATATTTTTTCTTTTTCTCTTTTCTTCTATTAATTCATGATCATTAATAAAATTCAAATTTATAAAAAATGATATTATTGAGGATAAATTATTTGATTTAGCAGATAAGTTTAGGTTGAACTTGCATGATTAACGTGCTATTGAAAGACTGATTTTTAGATAGTATTTGAGAATTGACATTGCCGGACGAATAATTTTGGTGGGTGAACCTTATGTATGAAGAAATGGGTTCCTGCTTGAATCCTACGTAATATATATATTTTATTTTTTTTGTTTGTGATGCGTAATAAAAATCTCTGGGAGGTGTCGCGTAGCAACTTAGAGAATATTTTGAAGATTGCAATGAGTCGAAGTGATGGAATTACTACGTCGGATGGAATGATTTTGACATAAGTTAAACTCTACATGACGTATGAAAGCTTGGATAGCTGCAGATATTTTAGCATCATATATTTATTGCATTGATCTATTCATTCGGCGACATAATAGGGGAAATGTCCGGAGCATTTGACTGATCGCCCGATATGATGCAGAAAAATAATTCCCCGAGGATCGGTGCATAAGTAATATAATTTCTGGGGACAGTTGTACTGTTCATGTGAAGGTACAACACAGAATAATATGCTGTCATAGATTCCATTATGGGACGTTTGTTAGTAGTATAAAATCGTGTCAATATCCTGTTATTATTATTATTATTATTATTATTATTATTATTATTATTATTATTATTATTATTATTATTATTATTATTATTATTATTATTATTATTATTATTATTATTATTATTCGTTACGCAAGTAGAGCCTATTTAGTTGTTTCGGTTTTACAGTTTTAGCTAAACTAATGTCAGGTTCTCTATCTTTCTATTTCCAGTCGACTCTTCGTTTACGGATAAAGAGGTAGGCCTAAATAGACTAGGTACTAGTAACAACGAACCGTGTGACGTTGGTTGTCAAGGCCGGTCTCCACTGATTAACATTTAACATGAACATGTTAAATTTAACATGTTACAATTGACATGTATATTTTGATTGTGTCTTCCAATTGATTTTGCATGTTAACTCAGAATGTTGAGGTGAACACTTTTAACATGTTGGCGTGTTTTCTGCTCCAAGTGGAAAACATGTCAAGTCAATTCGTTGTTCGGGAGATGTTGGCACAGCTTCGGCAACTTCCTTTACGTTTCCATGTCAACAGATAGCCAAACGATGCAAACGACGTGCTTCTCGTGAAGTAGGATGATAGTTACAACACTCCGCAACACTCATTCTCTTTGTTATAAGCAACAAATACAGGGTAGTACCGATACGCGCACGTGTGTCGTTCTCTCTGCACTATACTAAAATTTATAGTCAGAAATGGAGTGGAGCAAGATTACTTTAGACTTAATTAATGATATAATTGAAAGGCCTTATTTGTGGGATGTCTCATCAAAGGAATCCATCGAAGAAAGCCGACATTTTCCAGGAATTCTAAATTATCTATAATTGTTCCTGCGAGTGCATCGAAAAAACCTAGCGTCCCTCCGCTACCAGTACAGTCGAGTATTGCAAAAAAATTATACTTCAAAATGGTTTGCTTTTGAAGCAGTGAGCAGGATGACGGGAGGAAATGTGTCTAATAGAACTGCATTTCTTAATCATAACAAGAAGCAACAAGGCAATAACAAAGGCCAAATCCTCTTCATCTGTGTCCATTGTCCTTGTCTGAAAATACCAGACACCACCTAAATATATTTCCACAAATTGATATGATGAACTACCTATATATAAACAAAGAAAGTCAAGTTCAACATGTTTATTAAGTGTGGACACAATGTTAAATGAAACAGTATTCAAGATTTAACATTTAATATGTTGATGGTGTCACCAGTTAACATTTAACACTTTTAACATTTAACATGTTGTTGTTAAATGTTAATCAGTGGAGACCAGCCTTCAAGTTGATATGTCGGATGACAGCAGCATGGAAATTCTAAAGATAACAAATAAAAGGCTTCGTGTTGCGCTATTCAGAATGAAGAAGAAAATAGTAGATCTGGAAGAAAAATTACACCGATCAAGTAAACCGCTTGAGTTGTAATACGCAACTCAAACCACTGAAAATTATAAAGAAATTGTTGATGGTGAGTGTGTTGGAAAGGCCATTTATCTTCAAGATCAAATGAATAACTCAGAAACTGCGCCTAGTATGGTTAATGTTAATGTAGGGAAGTACCATACAGACAAAGTTTCCAGGTTTTCTTGTTCGTCGGAACCACTTTCTCGAAAAGTCCTGAAGCTATAACTCTCTAGAGCACCACTTAATACGTAAAATTCTGTATTTTTTCTGTTACTCTCAGATTTTAAATTTTGCTTGTATGCGTATCTAGTTGTATTCACGCAATAACTGGGTACGTCCGGTTCTGCCATCTAGCGGCAGATTGTTTGTAAGTCGTTTACACGTTTGAAATTGAATGAGCAGGCAGCATAAGCAGCCATCGGTTGCAGATCGAGCAGACAGTGGTACAAAGAAACCCATACATACCTATCAGCAAATACAGTAGAGACTCTACTGTATTTTCTTTCAGCAAGAAGAAGAACAAGAACTATAGCAGGACGAATAGAAATGTATAGTGTGACGATTCCCACTGAATCACATGTTAACAGACACGGTGTACATGTTTCCGCCACCTGCAGCGCTGCTGTCGATAAAAGGTCCAATTTCGTGCGCTTTTCGTCGGCTTACTGTGGAGTTATGGTAACAATTTGTGGTCGTTTTCAGTAGTTTTATATATTCTCCAGTTATATACGTGCAAAATGGCTGGTATTAATTTTCGTTGATTGAAAAGTGAAAAAGATTAAGCATTTGAGAAGTAGGACGTATACTTTGGCATATGCTTCAATTTACTACCGCATGTGAGTATGCCTACAACTTGCAATGTCCCGGGTTGTAATTCGGGTTACAATAAACATTCGAATGATAAGCGTCGTTTTTGTTTCACCCCCAAAAGATCCCACTCTGTTCTCAAAATGGTCGAAGGCTATCCACAACATCTGCCTTAAAGTGATAGTACCCTTAACAAAATTTTCCAGTCAGATTAGAGTCATGGCAAAAGATGTTGTCAAAGAAAATGCAAAAACCACAAGTACAGCTCAGGAAAAAATTACATCATGCTTACCTTTTATCAGCCGCCATTATCTTTTTTTTTTCCTTGTGGCCTTACGTCGCACCGACACATATAGGTCTTATGGCAACGATAGGATAGAAAAAGCCTAGGAAGTGGAAGGAAGCGGCCGTGGCCTTAGTTAAGATACAGCCCCAGAATTTGCCTGGTGTGAAAATGGGAAACCACGGAAAACCATCTTCAGGCGTGCCGACTGTGGGATTCGAACCCACTATCTCCCAGATGCAAGCTCACAGTCGCGTGCCACTAACCGCACGGCCAGCTAGCTCGGTCCACCATTATCAAGTTGGGAAGATGAACAAATAGCTCCTTTCACCAGTTCAAAAGTTAATGTTATTCATCAGTTCTGTGGGTATATTGTTAAACATGCAAGCAAAGTGATAGGCTGTACAGCATGTATTGGGTCTCTGCAAAACAATACAGAGGAGGCCCTAACAAGTTTAGAAGAATATTGTAACTCATCCAACTATCTTATTTACCCATCGAGTGAATTATTATTGATGTTTTCTGATGTATAGGAAGTTGTGAGGAATATTAGTGTACAAGAAGCTTTATGGGGCGAAGTATTTCAAGAAAGCCTGGATAGCTTACCTTCAATTACTGTTTCTCACAGACTTTGGTGCTGTACTGAACTTGCTCAGGACTTGGTATCAAAATTAATTTTTCATTACATACGATGCCGATTTTATTTCGGAATAAAAGAAGTACGGAACGAAATGTAAGCTTGTATGACCGCAAAACATACCCGTAAAATGTCCAAGGTGGTATTACCTATAGTCGTCGCCTACGCTATAATAGAATCTAGTAGGCATTGCTATAGTTCAGGACGAATAGAAGTACATAGTGTGACGACTTCTGCCACGGCCGCCTTGATGCGTCGCTCTAGCTATCGCAGCGAGGGATCCAGTCGGTCGTGGTAATACCTTCAGTTCAATGGGACGGGAGTGACGGATATATTTCTCTATATTATCGTAGTAATCAAAAAAGTAGAAGAAGGTACTGTACGGTTGGTAGTGTTCGAGGTTTCGTGTTCGGTGTCTGAAGTTTCTCGAACTCACTCCTGCATTCGAGTGCTAGCTTGCTTGTGATTGTGAAGTGGTGGCATGAGTTCTGATAGTGGAGGAACTCGGGACTTTCATCCCGCGTCAAATAGTAATGTTGAATGGGAAGAAGAAGTGAAAATGGATACAAGCGTGAATGATAGTTCTACTACTACCCCTTCGTTGCAAACTTCGACCCAATGCAATAATAACTCTCCCCTTCCTGTACAACCTCCTAATACTATTGCATGTAATTTATACCCATTAAACCACCCGGGACCATATCTTGTTTTTGTTTCATCCAAACAAGGTAATAACATTGGCAACCTGCACCCTATGGCTATTGGGCGTTTACTCCATGAAGGAAACTTTCCTGTTAAATCCATCCAGTATAAAGGTCGTAACAGGATTCAGGTAAACTTTCACTCTCCCAATCATGCTAATGACTTTTTGCAGAATAAGTTCCTTGATACACACAAGTTGCATGCCTTTCTTCCTCACTCCAATATCTTCCGAGTAGGCATTATACGCGGTGTTGAGAAAGATCTAACTGATTACGATATTCTTACTTTACTTCAGAGTGACGTCAAAGTTCATTCTGTTCATCGCCTACGCCGTAAAACCCTCCAAGATGGTCAGGCAGTATATCTACCTACCGGCTCCGTAAAGATTGTTTTTTGCTCCAAAACTTTGCCCAAATATGTTTCAATCTATCACGTAATGTTAGAAGTCAATCCCTTTATATTCTACCCCATTATTTGTTCCAAGTGCCAGCGTTATGGTCACCCCATACGCAATTGCCAGTCCACTAACTTTCGCTGTCGCAACTGTGGTTTGAATCATGCTACCTCAGACTGCCTTGCTAATGTCAAATTATGTCTACATTGCATTCGGGAACACGAAACGGGTTCATCAGATTGTGCTGTTCATCAGAAGCAAGTGGAAATCAAAAAACTCATGTGCACTGATAACATCTCCTTCTCAGAAGCTTCTGCTCGACTATTTCCACCTACTTATTCTGAGTATAATAACATTCAACAATTTCATCCCCTACCCTCTCAACATCCTTCTCCAATACCAGACATCCCTCGCAAACGCAAATTCACACGAGTGATTGTTAAGGATTTGCCACCTAAGCCTTCTCCCGGATATGATAGAGCTGGATATCTCCAGCTAGTGCAATCCACTACATCCTCTCGCCCCCTCTCAATCTCTGAGTTATCAATACCCCATTCAACCCAGTCAGGCAACTCCCTCAACATCGAGCCCGTCAATACCTCTGCAACCCGCACAGCATCACCAAACAGCTACTACACTCCCATAGCGAGAACATGTTCAACAGTGTGTTCTCAATCTTCTCATGCAGCTTACTCAACTAAATGGAGATCACCCCAATATCTTACCAGTTATTATTCAACTTCGAGAAAGTTTACACCTTATCTTTAATGATGGTAGTACGCATACTTCAAAGAAATGCTAGGAGCCTACAAAATAAACAATACGAATTCAAAATTCTCATGCACGAAACATCTCCTCATATAGTCGCTTTGCAAGAAACTTGGTTTTCTCATACAACTAACTTTTATTTTCCAGGATATTCTATCGAACGCCATGACGGACCAGGGCTTGATGATGTCGCACTTATGATACATAATTCGTTATCGTACACTCCATTACGTCTACAATGCATAATACCAAATACCTATTCCCTAGGCCGTATATATCAGAACACATATGTTATAAACTTGTATAATCCCCCTGATAACTACAATTCTTTCGCCCAATGGTTCAAATTTTTTAATCAGTTTCCACCTGATACCCAACTGTTTTTTTGGGAGATGTCAATATTCATCATATTCAGTGGGGAGCCCCACTCGACACCTCCAAAGGCACACAGTTCTTACATGCTGTAACTCAACATAATCTCTTGCTTTTGAACGATGGTTCCCCTACCAGGCTCACTCCTCCTGGTTCGTTGCCTAGTGCAGTCGATCTATCACTTTGCAGCAACTCTATTGCCTCTATCACCACGTGGCGGGTACTCAGTGACACTCATACAAGTGATCACTTTCCTCTCCTCATTACTTATGGCCATGGATATATTACTAAAAACCCACTTAACGACCATTATATCGCTCCGCTACGTTCCATGAAACAGTTCGATGCTTCGTGCTTTAACTCCTACATGGTCACCCAATTGGAGACCTTCCCTGTAACAGAATTATCCTATCACTCACTTCTCCAAATAATAACACAGTATCTGGACCTATACCATCCTTTTACAACACCATCAAACTCCATGACAACTGGTACCTCTAAATTAAAGTGGTGGGACAGAGAATGTCACCAATTAATCCTTAAACGCAAGAGACTCTTCAAAATTTATCGTAAAACTCTAACCCCTTCACACTACTTTCACCTCAAACATCATATTGCTCATATCAGACGTGTCTTCAATCAAAAACGAAGACAGGCCTGAAAAACTCTTATATCCTCTTTCCATAACCATATTTCTGCATCTCAATTATGGAATGCTATCCGTGCTCTCACCCGGGCTTCCACTCATGTCCCACGCCCTCAAATCCCGCCGAATATTCTGAATGACTTTCTAAAGTCCCTCACTGCAGATCATGCACATCCACCTTATACCCCAGCTATCTCTGCTTCCATTAGTCAGTGTTCAGTCCTTTCTCGTCCCATCACTCTCCCTGAGCTCACGTCCGTTCTTAACTCCTGCAAATCATCCACTCCAGGTCCCGATTATATCTCTTATGCTATGTTACAACAGTTGCCGACCAAAGCCCTATAAGTGCTTGTTCAGTACTTTAATTTTGTGTTACATACTACGACTCCTCCTCCCGAATGGAACACTTTTTTCCTAGTCCCGTTTCCAAAGCCTCGTCGTCCAATGACCTACCCTCACAATATTAGGGGAATAATTTTGCCATCTCGTATACGCAAACTATTTATTAAACACATGCTCCAAAGGTTTCTCTGGTACTTAGAATATTATTCCCTTCTTCCCAAGTATCAGTATGCTTACTGTAAAGGTCGAAATGCTCAGGATGCGATCAAATGCTTATAATAGACATATTATTAGCTAAATCTAGAAAAGAACACACTATTGCTGTCTTTCTCGATATACGAGGTGCCTTTGATTCCGTCCCACTGAATATGTTATGGGATGTGTTATCACAGAAAGGCATTCCAACCACTTTCATAACTCTTCTACATCATCTGTTAACCTCTCGCACTCTAATCTTCAAACCTCCTCTCACTACACCATCCCCTCGTCAAGCTACTGTCGGCGTCCCTCAAGGTGATATATTCAGTGGAATACTGTTTGCTTTATATTTATCCGGCCTCGAGCAACTTGCCCTCCAATCTGCCAGAATTCTTATGTATGCCGACGACATAGTTCTCTACTTTTCCCATAAAGAGGTAGATGTTGCTCGCAAATGCATAACACGGCTGCTAATTCACGTTTAGTCCTGGTTACACACTCATGGGTTCTCTTTATCACCCGATAAATGCTCTGCAGTAATCTTTACTACCAAGCGGGTTTACAACTCCGAGCCTTTACTGTTCAATGCTTATTAAATTCCCATACGTTCGCACCATAAATATCTTGGCACTATCCTTGACCGTAAATTACAATTTTCCCAACATTTACAAAACCTACGCAACTGTACTGCCACGTATATTAACCTTCTAAAAGCCCTTACACGTCGTTCCTGGGGAGCTGATCCTGTTACAGCAAAATTAGTCTACTGCTCCACCATCCGTGCTCGTTTCGACTACTGTGCACATATAATTGATCTTGCATCACCCTCCGCCCTTCAATCCCTCAATACAACTCAAAATCAAGCACTACGAGTTTGTTTTGGTGCGTTGTCTACCACTCCTACTAATGCCTTATTAGTTGAAACTGGTGACTCTCCTCTTCTCCTTCGACGCCGATTTCTAGCATCGGTTATATGAACGCTACTGATCCACGAAATATCACTGTAATATTTGTCACATGTGAAAGGTAATCATTGATTTACTCAAATAAAGTCTCGAATCCCAGGTAGATTAAGAAATACCGTCGTTACTAGCAAGAAATATGAATACGTACTTATGAGCTGTAAACAGGATTCCATCATGTTGCATTCCGCTGCTCGCGCCGTCTTTTGTTTGTTTCTTGGGGTCCAGGGCTGGCACCGATGAATGGGAGTGCCATGTCTGTGAATTCTTATTATCTTTGTGCATTTGTTTAGCGCGGACAGTTCAAAAAGCAAAATGGAGGTGAACAACATTAAGGATGTTACCGCTTTTTTTGACGACGAAAATCACCATGTAATAAGGAAATTACAAGACCTAAATCTCGTGCCGAAGCAACCGGAAAATAGCATGATCCCTGGACCAATAGATATATTACTTTATTAAAGGAACAGCACTATTAGACAATTGACAGTTGAAGTGACACGACACCAAAGCATTACCGTGAGCAAAGACATGACACACGAAAGTGTTGTGTTACACACAAACAAAACACGGAAGCCCTGCGACGCAGAAAAAATTGTATATAGCTGTAAGGCAGTAAAGTATGTATTCTGTAAAATTAAATATTTCCATTATTTCTTAATCTACCTGGGATTTTAGACTTTATTTGAGTAAATCAATGATTACCTTTCATATGTGACAAATATTACAGTGATATTTCGTGGATCAGTAGCGTTCACGTAACCTCTAGCATCTAAGTATCTCCTCAAACGACTTCTAGTGCTCTCCAATAACCTTATACCCAAAATACAATTATTCGCCCAATCATTCTCATCACCTATCACACATCCTTGCCGAGCCCCTGCCTTAATTTGGGCATTTGAGTCTGTCTCCCCATTTAAACCTACTATTAATCGTAGTCATGTGCTACCATACTATTCTGTGGCATACGACGTGATTCAATATACTCCTACTATTATTCATTCTAAACAATCTTCTTTTGCTATGCTCCCTTACCGGCTTTCATTTTTTCCTCTCCATTCTAATGCCTGTCCCAATTTTTATACTGATGGATCCAAAAATTCTTGTGGTGTCGGCGCTGCTTTTTATTACGAACAGACTCGGTATGCTGAATTGTTTCATTTATCGTCCCACTTTTCTATTTTTTCTGCTGAACTCCTTGCCATATGACAAACATTACTGTACATAAAAAATGTATCCATACAATCTGCTAATATATTCACTGACTCTCTCTCCGTGCTCCAAACACTAAAATCTAACAAGTTTACGCTGAACTGGCATGTGTATAATGTAAAATATATCCTCTTCAATTTACACCAATTAGGTGTCCAAGTAACCCTCATTTGGATACCTGCACATAAGAACATACCAGGCAATGAACGAGCCGATCGATTAGCGAAAGAGGCTTCCCTATTATCTTCAACCCCAGCTACATTTTCTGTTCCAGCCAGAGATTTCATATCTCTCCTCAAATCACAACAACGACAATTATGGCAAAACTCATGGACAACATCTGCATGTCAGAAGGGCAAATTCTATCATAGTCTCCAACCCATATTACCTACTACTTTCTGGTATCAACACGCCACCTACACTCGTCGTCATATCATCAATATCATACGTCTTCGCTTTAATCATTCCCTCACACCTCTACATAAATTTAGATTTCGCTTACAACAGCATCCCCTATGTCATTGTGGATCTGTACATGCTGATATCAATCATCTCTTTTTTCAATGCCCATTGTACAACTCTCCTCGCCGATGCCTGTACTCCAGCTTAATACAATCGTTGCCTACGAGATACACAAGGCCGGGAAATACAGCACACTAGACTCGTCCTCGAGATAATTCCGGCAAGTGCCGCTAGAGTTCTCTTTACTGTTCTGTCTCGCCCGCTCATTACAACACGTTCGAATATGAAAAACTATAAAAATTCATTAAAACTAGTAATTTCAGAAGGCAGCAAACAGATATGAGATCAAAGATAGACCAAGAGCAATTGTCTGACTTATTTTCTACAACGTATTTCTTACAATATGCTTAAACGAAATAAGTAATTCACGAAAGAAGCAGAGAAATCTGATAGAGAGTTTGTCACTTCTTACCGATTCCTTTAATTGTGCCTCAGAGTATCCGATAAGCGGATCGAGATTGCGGTCATAAATAACTTTTGGTTTAATCGCTCTTTATCCAATTATCAGCGATCCAATCTTTTCCTCCGCACATCTGATATTTTGACATTCGTATTGAAGCCGCTGTTTGGTGAGCGATGTTATGCCCGTTACGCAAATATTTAGCGTCGTTTCACCGTATTTCTCTTTCTTCTTCCCGTAAAATTAAATTTGTGTTCGCCTCTGTGGTGTAGAGATTAGTGTGATTAGTTGTCACCCCCGGAGGTGCGGGTTAGATTCCCGGCCCTGCCACAAAATTTGAAAAGTGCTACGAGGGATGGATCGAGTTCCACTCAGCCTCGGGAGGTCAACTGAGTACAGATGGGTTCGATTCCCACCTCAGCCATCCTCGAAGTGGTTTTCCGTGGTTTCCCACTTCTCCTCCAGGCAAATGACAGGATAATGCCTAACTTAAGGCCACGGCCGCTTCCTTCCCTCTTCCCTGCCTGTCCTTTCCAATCTTCCCATCCCTCCACAAGGCTCCTGTTCAGCATAGCAGGTGAGGCTGCCTGGGCGAGGTACTGGTCATCCTCCCCAGCTGTATCCCCCGACCCAAAGTCTGGTGCTCCAGGACACTACCCTTGAGCGGTAGATGTGCGATCCCTCGTTGGGTCCGAGGGAAAAACCGACCCTGGAGGGTAAACGGATGAGGAAAGGAGGAAATTAAATTCGTTCTAACAGGAATAAAGCTCCTAAATGACCAATTTTAGCATGCTTTTCAATTTGGTTTGCTTTTTGGTCAAGTTCAAATACCGTAAAACTTTCTTTCTGATTTCATTACCCGTATACTACTTCTCAATTTACAGATTATTTTCTGTAATCTGGTATTTAATTTTCTCATCCGTATATTTTTAAGATTTAACAGAGATACTCGTAGACTTTCCTTGATATAGAAACGAGACTTGTACTCCTCTTTCGTTTGTGGCTGACGTATGAAGATATGATATGTTCATCGTTACCTGAATGGGAACTTTTACTAAATTTTGATGGCAATACATCAATTTTGGGAGCTGGACGCTTCCTGTTTTGACATTTTCCTGTTTGTGAACAGGATACACAATGAAAACGGAAGGAAATTTGATTGATGTGGTTACACTGAAATCTGTTTTATGAGAAGAATTGGTATGTACCTAAAGAGATCCTACTATATCACTTTGCCTAGAAATAGTTTGCTTCCATTTCTCCCTTAAACCGCACTCTGAAGGGAAACTATGGAACGTCAATTTCCATGCCTTTTTAGTGTCATCCGAAATAGAGAGGTACACAACAGTGCACCTTCTTCTCAACCTCATAGACAGAACCAATATTCACAATAAATTGCACAAAATCAACACAGCATCAGAATTACTCCGCATATCACAATGTTAAAGTCCGCTAAGAACAGAACGGAAACCTGACATCTAGCGGCCAAACCGTGAACACGGTCGGGCCGCCTTTTCAGCGACAAATTAGTAGCTATGTCCCGGCCCTGTATATCTCGTAGGCAACGATACAATACAATTATCGACTCCCATCGTCAATTGCATGTCTCGTATACAAGCCCTCTCCCACAATCATACGTATCTTAAATCGGTTCTTAGATCACTCTAATTTACAACTCTAACCCCACTTTCCCACAATACATTGACACTACTTACATATTTCATCATATTCTCATTTGCCTCACGCCCTCCCTAAGGCCTCTTCTTCAACCAAGGCACATAGCTACCGTTTATTCTCATCTCCCCCTCCACCGATCGCGTGTACATTTTCATTGATGTTCATATCAACACACTGTCGACCCTCTTAATCTTTTGTTTACGATTTCAATGACATTTTGCCTACATCCCCCATATACGTTGCTCAGATATTTCTTTCCATCTGTCCAAAGTCCCACACTCTCACATATATCCACCCCTCCGTCGTTCCACTTAGAGCTGGAAACGGTAGGAGCGGAGCGGAGCAGTTGTTTTCGCTCGTCCTCCGGAGACGTCCGGTAGTCCTCCGATTGAATTCACGGGCGGAAAATTCAAATGATTTAATGTGGGCAATGGTAACGGTGATCTTAGGAGGAATTACAATTTAAATGTCATTACTAATTCCACAGATGCATGTGTTCCCCTACGTTTGTAATTCAAATGCTGTAGTCGTTTCAAGATCGCCGCATTATTTGTTACGCTATGAATAACAGATTTTGATCTGCTGACATTCAGTTTGCAATAGGTGCAGGTGGATGGAATACTGTAGATTGAATATTGGCACATATTATACCATTGCAAATGCATTTACAATATTATTAATAGGAAAACAGTTTAAGCAATAAGTATATTCCAGTGCATGTAAACATGTATTATATACGATGCTCTTACATTGTGTTATACGTGTAGCTCATTTGTTACGGAAGAGTACGTCCGGCTCCATGACTAAATGGTTACCGTGCTGGCCTTTGGTCACCGGGATCCCAGGTTCGATTCCCGGCAGCGTCGGGAATTTTAATCTTAATTGGTTAATTTCGCTAGTACTGGAGCTGGGTGTACGTGTCTTCTTCATAATAATTTCATCCTCATCACGACGCGCAGGTCGCCTAAGGGTGTCAAATCAAAAGACCTGCATCTGGTGAGCAGAACTTGTCCTCGGACACTCCCGGCACTAAAAGCCATACGCCATTTCATTTTTTAATGAAGAGTACGAACTGATTGGTATTGGTTATATGCTGTACCGGGCTGAGTAGTTCAGACGGTAGAGCTCTGGCCTTCTGAGCTCAAGTCTGCGGTTTCAATTCCGACTTTGTTTGGCGGTACTTGAAGATGCTGACATACGAGAGTCGCATGTCGGCAGGTGTACCGTCACATGAAAGAACTCCAAAAGAACTCCTGTGGGACAAAATACCGGCACCTTAACGTCGCAGAAAACCACATACGTGGTTATGGGAGTACAATAATAATAATAATAATAATAATAATAATAATAATAATAATAATAATAATAATAATAATAATAATAATCTTTCTATCAATTTACCCTCCAGTGTTGGGTGTTCCCTCGTTCGCAGAGAGGCTCCCACCAATACCGTCTCAAGGACAGTGTCCTGGAGCGTGAGACTTTCGGTCAGGGATACTTTGTTGTTTTGTTTTACGTCGCACCGACACAGATAGGTCTTTTGGCGACGATGGGGTAGGGAAGGTCTGGGAGTGGGAAGGAAGCGGCCGTGACCTTCAGTTAGGGACCATCCCGGCATTTGCCTGGAGGAGAAGTGGGAAACCACAGAAAACCACTTCGAGGATGGCTGAGGAGGGAATCGAACCCCCCTCTACTCCGTTGAGCTCCCGAGGCGGAGTGGACCCCGTTCCAGCTCTCATACCTCATACCACGCCTCACATTGCGTGCCAGAGCCGGGAATCGAACCTGGTCTTACGCGGGTGGCAGCTAATCACATTAACCACTATACCACAGAGGTGGACAATAATAATAATAATAATAATAATAATAATAATAATAATAATAATAATAATAATAATAATAATAATAATAATAATAATAATAATAATAAATTATTATATTGTCCACTACGCTACAGATGTGGATAATAATAATTATAATAATAATAATAATCATAATAATAATAATAATAATAATAATCATCATCATCATCATCATCATCATCATCATCATCTGTTTACCCTCCAGGGTCGGCTTTTCCCTCGGACACAGCGAGGGATCCCACCTCTACCGCCTCAAGGGCGATGTCCTGGAGCTTCAGACTCTTGGTCGGGGGATACAACGGGGGAGAATGACCAGTACCTCGCCCAGGCGGCCTCACCTGCTATGCTGAACAGGGGCCTTGTGGAGGGATGGGAAGATTGGAAGGGATAGGCAAGGAAGAGGGAAGGAAGCGGCCGTGGCCTTATGTTAGGTACCATCCCGACATTCGCCTGGAGGAGAAGTGGGAAACCACGGAAAACCACTTCCAGGATTGCTGAGGTGGGAATCGAACCCACCTCTACTCAGTTGACCTCCCGAGGCTGAGTGGACCCCGTTCCAGCCCTCGTACCACTTTTCAAATTTCGTGGCAGAGCCGGGAATCGAACCCGGACCTCCGGGGGTGGCAGCTAATCACGCTAACCACTACACCACAGAGGCGGACAATAATAATAATAATAATAATAATAATAATAATAATAATAATAATAATAATAATAATAATAATAATAATAATAATAATGATGATGATGATAATAATAATAATAATCTGCCTTTCCATTTCCTCTCCAGGGTTGGTTTTTCCCCCAGACTCAGCGAGGGATCCCACCTCTACCGCCTCAAGGGCAGTGTCCTGGAGCGTCAGACATCGGATCGAGGATACTTTCTTTTTTGTTTTGTTTTTGTTTTACGTCGCACCGACACAGATATGTCTTACGGCGACGATGGGATAGGAAAGGCCTGGGAGTGGGAACGAAGCGGTCGTGGCCTTAACTAAGGTACATCCCCAGCATATGCCTGGTGTGAAAATGGAAAACCACGGAAAACCAACTTCAGGGCTGCCGACAGTGGGATTCGAACCCACTATCTCCCGACTGAAAGTGGGTTCGGACCCCACTGTCGGCAGCCCTGAAGATGGTTTTACGTCGTTCTCCATTTTCACGTCTAGAAATTGCCCTCCTTAGCCGTTCCTATCACATCGTCGCCAACAGACGGCATGACGTAAAGCAAATTGTTACAAAGTAATCGACAAATGAAACACGAACGATAAATGAGAATGTATATATTTCATATATTCGCCTTCGTCATACTTATAAAGCAGTATTTACTATGTCGCTAGCACATCCGTTGCGCACCACAGATGGAACGGCAAGGGAGCACACATTCAGTACTGTTCCTCCGTCCTCCGCTCGCCGACCGAACCACCGATTGGTTTCCAACAACGAGCTAGAATTCTAGCTCGAAAAACAACAAATTCTAGCTCGTTGGTTTCCAAGCAACAGTTTACTACCAAAGAATACCGGAGGGAGCGCTGCACTCGCACTACCGATTGCAATCATAGGAGCAACTGCTCCGTTCCCAGCTCTACGTCCAATGACGAACCGATGCAATTTCAGATGAAACTGTGGAACATGACATAGCCAAGACGAAGACAGACTGCCTAGAGCTGAGAACGGTAGGAGCGGAACGGAGCAATATTGTTCTCGTTCTTCCTCTGGAGACCTCCGATAGTCCTCCGATTGAATTCACTGGCGGAAAATTCAAATACTTTAATGTGGGCAATGTAGTAATGGTGATCTTGAATGGAATTACAATTTAGGTTTCAGTATCAATTCCACAGATGCATGTGTCTTTCTACGTTTGTCATTCAAATGCTGCAGTCGTTTCAAGATTGCCTCATTATTTTGTTACGCTGTGAATAACAGATTTTGATCTGTTGAAATTTAGTTTGCGTCCGCCTCTGTGGTGTAGTGGTTAGTGTAATTAGCTGCCACCCCCGGAGGCCTGGGTTCGATTCCCGGGTCTGCCACGAAATGTGAAAAGTGGTACGAGGACTGGAACGGGGTCCGCTCGGCCTCGGGAGGTCAACTGAGTAGAGGTGAGTTCGATTCTCACCTCAGCCATC
This sequence comes from Anabrus simplex, assembly GCF_040414725.1. NCBI lineage: Eukaryota > Metazoa > Arthropoda > Insecta > Orthoptera > Tettigoniidae > Anabrus > Anabrus simplex. Next base: position 162,342,094 of record NC_090279.1, on the reverse strand, counting down.
CTGGACGTGGTTTTCCGTGGTTTCCCAGTTCGCCTCCAGGTAAATGGCGGGATGATACCTAAGTTAAGGCCACGGCCGCTTCCTTCCCTCTTCCTTGTCTATCCCTTCCGATCTTCCCATCCCCCCGTAAGGCCCCTGTTCAGCGTAGCAGGTGAGGCCGCCTGGCGAGGTACTGGTCATCCTCCCCACTTGTATCCCCCGACCCAGAGTCTGAAGCTCGAGGACACTGCACTTGAGGCGGTAGAGGTGGGATCCCTCGATGAGTCTGAGGGAAAAACCAACCCTGGAGGGTAAGCAGATTAAGAAACAAAAGAAAGCTCATTTATTACTGAAGAGAAAGAAGTGATTGGAATTGTTTATATGCTGTACCTGGCTCAGTAGTTCAGGCGGTAAAGCGCTGGCTAGTGGCTGGGACGGAGCGGTGCAGTTGTTGTGACGTCATCATCCGGTTGTACCGAGTAAACTACCGAGTGAATGTACTGTAGCGGCATGACAACGTAAAGGTATTTCACCCGTATATTCAATGCCCTTTTCTCACAACATAACTGTTTTGCTTAATACAGCAATGTTGTTTCCTTCTGCTGAAGCCGACATGCTGATTTCATCCTTGTGATGCCTCTTGATACGATCCCACAACTTTGATGCACTTCCACCCGTCGCGTAAATGCGGCTGCAAAATGTGCATTTTGCTGATGTTTATCATCGGTAATTTCAAAGAAATGCCATACATCAGTCGGTCTTCGTGGCATTTGTGGTACAAATTTCTGTACAAATTTATTAAATGCCTTTAATATTCTAAAACACGAATACCATCTAAAAATGGGATTAAATATCAAACCAATACCACAATTATTTTCTAATATACTTTGCATTACCTACACAACACAACAAGCAGAGGAAATATAGACGCAAATTTAATAAGCACAGACTGAATACAGGTACAATACACTTACAAGGGGAGGCCATGACGTTCGGATCACGGACTACCTTCCAACTTTGTACACATTTAGTAGTCCATTAGGACAACATAATGTGCAAGTAGTACGGCGTACTACTAAGGCGTTCTCGAGAAAATCGCAAGACAACTTTTCGCGTCGAATATGTACCGGTACTTTGGGTTCACGAGCACGAAGCGGCGGTGGTCGAGTGGTTAGAGTTCAAGCTCCGAAAGCGCTGGTTCGCTGGATCGAGTCCCGCTTCTCGCGTTCTTTTTCAACACTGGTTATTTTCTTCAAAATGCTATTTGTTCGGGGCGTCGACCCCTGTGGATCTTTTGCCCCTACAGGCACCACATTGCATGAACCTGCGTGTAATTGGAATGGCGGTAGTGTGGAATGTTGTGTGTGAGGAAAGGAAGATTAAGGAGGTCAGAAACACCCAGTCCCCAGGACTGGGACAGTAATCATTACAATTAAAAGAACCTGGCCCGACTGGGAATCGAACCCGGGGCGGCCGGGCGACAGGCGGGCGCGTTGGCCCCAACACCGCGGGGACGTGCGAGAGTAGTTATAGTCTATTATATATATTCCACTTCAAAGGTAATATAATGAAAAAGGTCTATTCTATTTGCATAGACTTTTATTGGAAATACATATATTATTAAACGTTAACGATAAATGCGAATGTATATATTTCATATATTCGCCTTCTTCATACTTATAAAGCAGTATTTACTACGTCGCTACCACATCCGTTGCGCTCCACTACTGGAAGTGCAAGCGAGCACACAATCAGTACTGTTGCTCCGTCCTCCGCTCGCCCTCCGAAACCACCGATTGGTTTCCAAGCAACAGTTGACTACCGGAGAATACCAGAGGGAGCGCTGCACTCGCACTACCGATTGCAATCATAGGAGCAACAGCTCCAGTCACGCAGTGATAGTGGTACGGTACACTACTCTACTTGTGCGAGTCAGTGGTGCGCGGTAGTGGTAATCACTTGTGTTTTCGTTCAAGTGTGGTGCGGGCGTGACAAGCAATGGAGACCGACAGTGGAGGAACGTCGGCGGTAACCGGGAATTCCTTACGAGTGGAGCGTAAAATTGTCGTACCTATGGAAGAGGAACCCATAACTAACTCATCTAGTAATACGACACGACAGCAAGGTTCTCAGTCAACTGAGTCTGATGTACAGAGGCGTAATACGGAAGTGGTAGACCGTTCTAATTCCGAACAATCTAACAATCAATCCGAGGCGTCCCAAGTGGCTTCTACCCCGGAATATTATAATCGCTTTCATCATGGACCTTTCTTTGTATTTGTTGAATCTATAAACGAGCAAAACATCGCCAATTTACACCCTATGGCACTTGGTCGCCGATTTTATGAAACTAAACTCAATGTCAAATCGATCCAACGTAAAGGACGTAATCGACTACAAGTTACTTTCCATACGGCTTCTCAAGCAAACGCATTTTTGAGTAATCCTATGCTTGAAACCCTCAAAATTAAAGCTCACATTCCATCCTCACAAGTGTTAAGAGTAGGCATTATTCGTGGAGTTGAAAAAGGTTTATCGAATGATGACATATTACAGTACCTGGAATCCGAGGCACCAGTTAAAAGCGTGCAACGACTTAATCTCCGTGCAATTCAAGATGGAGAGACCCAATACCTTCCTACGGGTTCAGTAAAAATTGTTTTCAGATCACAAACATTACCCTCCCATGTCGCCTTATATAAGGTGTACATGGAAGTTGAACCTTACATCTTTTCACCCATTCGCTGTCGCAAATGCCAGCGCTATGGGCATACAATTCGGCAATGTCAAGCGAAAAACGCTCGTTGTGGGAAATGTGCGCAACAACATGAAACCCAGGCGTGTACTGAGCAATTTACACAATGTGCGTACTGTAAGAAAAACCATGTCACAGGTTCCTCAATTTGTCCTGAACATAAGTATCAGGTCACCATTAAAAATTAATGAGTACTGAACACATATCTTTTCCCGAAGCTAAAGCCCGAATTGCCCTTCCAATTTATCATTCCGAGCAACAAGAACTTTAGTTCCCTGCTCTATCGTCGAATTCCCCATCCCCTTCGACTCCAAACCCGCGTAAGCGTAAGTTCACCCAAGTAATCATGCAATCTCCCCCTCCTACACCTGAACCCGGTTTCGACCGACAGGGATACATGGCCATTCTGCGAAACGAACCTTCGGTTCCAGTACATTCGATCCCGTCAACGAGTGCCATGCAACAACCTCTGCAACTAGCATATCCCTCAAGTGCGCCCACATCTGCTAGGGAGCAACCCTCCGCAACCCCTCAAGATATACATTATCCTCCTTCCAAGGAACGCCTTCAACAAGAAATCCAATAATTGCTGGTAATGTTAATCCAAAGTATGGGTCACGAGCCTCAACTTCACCATGTATTATATAAACTATGAGACTCTATTATGAACATACTAGCATGATTACTTTACTCCAATGGAATTTTCGAAGTGCCGCCTCTAAAAGACATGAGTTACAAATATTGCTGAATGAAACACGAGCTAATTTTATCTGCTTACAAGAAACGTGGTTTCAACCGCATTTCATTTTTCGATTACGAGCTTATCAAGTTTTCCGACATGATGGTAACGGCTTTGATGGAGTTGCCACATGTGTTCATACTTCCTTATCAGTTACACATTTATCTTTACAATATATCATCCCGCACACTTATGCTGTAGGAATAGTACACCATAATACTTGTTTCATAAACATCTATTGCCGTCCCCACATTTACATTACTCAGAATCAATGGACGCATTTTTTCAACAATTTGACACATTTCCACATCTTTTCCTTCTTGGTGATTTTAATTGCCACCACACTGAATGGGGATGTATGGTGGATACAATCAAAGGTTCTTCAACTCATCAGAATTTGTTCCTTTTAAATGACGGCTCCCCGACCCGTTTAACTCCGCCTGGATCTCCACCCAGCGCAGTAGACCTTACTTTCTGCCGCACAACTATGGCCCCGGTCACCACCTGGCATACATTATCTGATACTCACACTAGTGACCACTTCCCAATTCTCATCACATATGGTATTCACCCACCACATTCCCAGTTTCAGACACCTTCCTGTATAAGTAACGTCCGATCTTATAAAAATTTTAATGTTTCTAACTATCAATCATACCTCAATTATATTTTGCAGCAGAAACACAAGTCCCCTCTTTCCTTTTCCCTCTTACTCCCTTATTTAACCCAATATTTAAACATGTTTCATCCGTGTCGACCATTAAACGTGACGACCCATCCACAGGAATATGAACTAAAATGGTGGGATAAAGAATGTCACGATCTTATTCATAAGCGCAAACAATTATTCAAACAATATCGCCAATCAATGACGCAGCAGCATTATTTTCAATTGCGAAATCATATTGCGAAAACAAAGCTCGTCTTTAATGCAAAAAAAACGAAAAGCTTGGCAATCTTTCATTTCTCAATTAACTCCACAACTTCCAGCAGCGAAATTTTGGAACGCGATCCGCATGATCACTAGAACTTTCCAATACCAAACTTCTTCTGCTTATCCGCGATAAGTTCTAGAAGATTTTTTTTAACCCTTGCCCCTGTTACAGTAAATCCATTCTTTCTACCCACCTCACAGAATAATTCTTGTTCTTTTATTTCCCTTTTGAATCCAATTACATTTAATGAATTACACTCTGTATTATGTACCGTTAATAGCTCATCACCAGGACCTGATGCAATTACTTATCAAATGCTCAAGGCCTTTCCTCCCCATGTCCAAATGTATTTACTCAAATATTATAATAGTATTTTCGAGACATTACATGTACCAGCATCATGGAACGAGTTTTTCATCACACCCATTTTGAAACCAACAAAACGACCTACCGAACCTGAAAATTTCCGAGGCATAGTTCTGGGATCGTGTATACGCAAAGTCTTTTGTAAAATCCTTATGAAACGAATGGCGTGGGTATTGGAATATCACTCGCTATTACCCAAGTATCAGTTCGCCTTTCGACGTGGTAATAGTACACAAGACCCTATCATTATTTTCTTACTCGACATCTTATTAGCAAAATGGCGGAAACAATCTATCGTGGCAGTTTTTTTGGATATTAAAGGAGCCTATGATGCTGTGTTATTGCATATGCTCTGGGAGAAATTATTTAGTGCTGGATTCCCCATCCAATTCCTTTCTATTTTAAATCAATTATTTACTAACCGCCGGTTAACTATTAAATCTTCCCAACACACAATTGATAGCCGTTACACATCACAAGGTTTACCACAGGGTTCGATACTCAGTGGAATTTTGTTTGCCCTTTACATGAAAGAGCTCGAATCTCTTGTGATTCCACACGCTCGAATTCTAGCTTACGCGGATGATTATGTTATTTATTGTTCTGACTCCCACATTGACCTTTGTAGAGCCACAATATCTCGGGTTTTAAGTTTAGTCTTTCAGTGGCTAACGGCCCATGGACTTTCACTTTCTATACCTAAATGTGCAGCGATGATCTTTACACATAAACGAACCTTTGATAAAAGCCCTATTAACTTTGACACTTATAGCATTCCCTTGGTTTCACAACACTTATATTTAGGAATATATATCGATCAAAAACTCACATGGCAAACTCATATACGGCATCTTATTAGGAAATCTGATCGTTATATCACCATCTTACGAACGGTAACGAAACGTGCATGGGGTGCTGACCTCTTGTCAGCACTACAGCTATATCATGCAACCATTCGGTCCATACTTGATTATAGCGCCCACGTTATTGATTTAACCTCTAAACATAGTTTATTAGCTTTGGATCGTCTCCAATTTTCAGCACTACATATCAGTGTGGGTGCCCTCCGCACAAACCAACTAACGCTTTATTAGTAGAAACTACGGAAGAACCACTGTATATTCGCAGGATAAAACTTTCCAAAAAATTCCTACTTAAACATATTAGTAGAACGAACTCCCTTATTGTCCCTAAATTACAATTATTATATGAATATTATCAACAGCGTCCTCCCCCCCAATCATCGGTATCCCGCCATATATATGGCTTATGCTGAAATCCACCATCTTACTGAGACTATACTTCGTACACCACGCGTTAATACGTATTCATACCACTATTATATTCAAACATTCCGTCCTTCTATTATCATTGCCCCTTCTGATGCAGCAAACCAATCAATGTCTGCACCTTATCCCACATTATACGCTCATAAGAAATTTAAAAGTCCCATAACCTCATCAGATTACCACCTATTTACCGATGGGTCAAAATTAAATACTGGAGTCGGAGCAGCATTTTACGATCCACAACTACACACTCGCTTTAAATATCCGTTACCTAATAAGTTAACTATCTTTACAGCAGAATTATATGCCATATACCAAGCCCTCGTATATGTTCAACAGTTGCAATCCAAAAAAATAAATATATTCAGCGATTCTCAGAGTGTTTTACAAGCTCTGCAATCACTCGCCCCTTATACAAATACATATGTCTACGAAGTTAAGTCTCTTCTATTTCGACTTGAAACATCCGGTTTTGTTATAACGCTAATATGGATTAAAGGGCATAATCGGCATGTAGGCAACGATATGGCCGATATAGCAGCGAAAGACGCCAGTGCAGATACCGCGAATATATTACAAATCAAAATTCCGATTCCCGACTTCTTTCCACATATCAAAACTGCAGCTCAACACACGTGCTGCACACAATGGCTATTATCTGCTCGTACGAAAGGCCAACATTACTATCAAATTCAACCGAGTATTCCCAAACTGCCGTGGTTTGCAAATGGTACGTATACACGACGTCACATTACCAATATCATCCGACTACGTTTTAATCATGCCTTAACCCCAGTATATTTAACTCGATTTCACATTACCAACGACCCAACCTGTTCCTGCGGAGAATCTCAGGGCGATAGTGACCACTTGTTTTTTCATTGCTCCCAATATGTACATCACCAGGCCATTTTAATGCAGAAAAGTTCACGTACCTTTCCCTACACGACTTTCAGTTTTGTTGCACCAACCTTCGCCTACGATCATTACTATTTTAAACGAATACCTTGATAACACTCACATCATATTGTAATTATGATCTAGTTTTTCAGTTGTTTTGTTGCGACATGTTTGTGAGGTGGCACTTCTATATGTTCCTGGTGAGTGGATACTGTATCAAGGTTTTTATTACTTTCCGATCTTGTACAGTGTAACACGTTACTCCTATTCCAGCTTACTAAGTTATTTGTGTCTCTGCTCAGTACTGAAAGTAATACTTCCATGAAGCTACTTATACCCGATATAATTTTTCTTCTTTAAGTGCATCTATCTACGTGTGATCATGCTAAAATCGGGCATTAGTGATGTAATTGTGTGCTTTTGTGATATAAGTGTAATATATTAATGGTCTCGTGACTGGGAAAGAATTTATTGAATCCCAAATAAATATCCGCAAGACAAGACAAGACAAGAGCAACAGCTCCGTTCCCAGCTCTAGTTCCACTGCCCTCTCCTGGTTATCCCTTATATGTTGGCCCGGTGTGTATGTTTTGTAGAAGTCGCTGAGATCGGCCACTCTAGCGTGAAGATACCTTGTGTCCCTGTGCTTTTCCTGTATCTCCTAGTCTTGTATACATATTTCTTCACTCTCAGTTGTCTAGGTGCTACGTCTTTTCATGAACTACTTCAAGTGCTTTGAAACCATTTTGTGAGTCCGCTGCATGGTCTACTTCCCTCAATCTTCAAGTACTTCGTACTCAGAACAAATTGTGAACTGCATTGGTGTAGTACTTTATTGAAATTGTGTGCGTGTGTAGAACTAGTACGAATATAATACAGTATTGTGTCTGGGTGAAATAACGAGCCCAAATCAACTTCACGAACAGAACAGTCCTTGGTGCTGACGACAGGTGCCAAAATACAAACGCATGAAATGCAGGCCGAATATAATTTAGTCTTGATGTTGCAATACTTCGTGTAATTAATGTCTTATTATAGTATTTATATTTACGTATTGTAGCAGTGCATGCTTTTTTTCTTGTCAGAACCACCAGTAAGCTCTATCAAAAATAATTTTCAATTGTAGTATGAATCTAACCTAACAATTCTTTGGCAATGAGATTGCCTAATGACCGGCGTGTATAAATAAATGGACGTGATTTGCAGCATTCTGACATAGAATTTATGATTTAATACTGGATGGTTGTCATCTCATGACTGCAGACCAACGTAAGTAGGGTATAATCTACATTTAGCATGCAACTTTGCAAGTTTCCTTTTTTTTTTTGTTAAGTTGTCAATCAAACAATACTGATCTGCATTTACGACAGTCGCCCAGATGATGGATTCCCTATCTGTTTTTTCCTAGCCTTATCTTAAATGATTTTAAAGAAATTGGTATTTTATCAAAATTTATTGAACATCTCCCTTGGTAAGTTACTTCAATCCCTAAAGCCTCATTCACAATGCAAACGTAACCGTAAACTTAACGACGTAACGTAACCGTAAAATTAACGTAACATTTGTGGTATTCACAATGGAGGAACGTAACATTAACGTAAAGAGTACACAGCAGCCAATCAAAAAACTGCCGTGTTATTTAGCACGGAAGTCGGGTTTTGGGCTATCTCGCAGTTTTATATTTCAATACCTCGATGGAATCAAACAACGTGGTAGCGGAATTCATATTACTTCAAACCCATATTGCTTTGCTCCTGGGAGCTGTGTAGGCCTACGGTACCTCAAAAGTCGATCTAACAACGGTGCAGAAAATGGGTTCATCCCTTGAATCAAAGGAGGTTATCTCAGGGCGATTTCGGTAATCTACTGTAAGAAATGACCCTCATCAGTTCGTTTTGGACATGCGGATGAAACCTGAACTGTTCGCCTTTCTTACGATTCGCTTCCCCTTTTCTAATAAAAAGAAATGTAAGGTCTCCTTTATCGACATCTATGCCCCTATCTATCACACCCCGATGAGATGTTTGGATCTATTTGTTTAGATGATATCGTTTTCGTAAACTAGTAGTCTGTCATAATGTTAAGAAATATACAGGGACACTGTTTTATTTATGACAGGGATTGTCTCGTTCGTTCGCCAGAGCTGCAAGCTTGTCTCCCCCCATTTACCGTCAGATTTCATTGCCAGAAGATATTTATTTCCACCTATTACTTTTTCGGTACAGCGTATTTGTAATTCTTTTTCCTTCTATCATACATAGGCCCTACACACAAAGATTATTTTGAAAGAGAAGTAGGCCTACAGTACAAGCGTTTTGTCGAAAGAAGTCAATATATCGTGCACAAACCACAATGTTTACCTCTGTTCTGATTGGCTGGTTCTTAAAGTTAACGTAAAATTAACCGCAAGAGCTTGGAGTTTGCAATCCCTTAATTTTACGGACTCGCAGTTAAGTTTACGTCGGCGCATTGTGAATGGTTCCGTTAGATAAGATGGCCGCTAACGTCTTAAGTTAACGTTAATTTTAAGTTTACGTTACGTTAAGTTTGCATTGTGAATGGGGCTTAACTCCCGTCTTATAAACGAATACCGTACTTGCCCCAATTTGTCCCCTTGAATGTCAATTTTGTCTTCATATTATAATGTTCCCTACGTTTAAAGACATCACTCAAACTTATTAATAATAGAATTTATTGCAGCAAACTTATTCGTCTACTAATGTCATTTCATACCATCTCTTGGCTGACAGTTCAGAACATACCACCTAGTCGAGCAGCTCATCTTCTTTTCCCCAAGTCTTCCCAGCCCAAACTTTGCAACATTTTTATAATGCTACTCTTTTGTCGGAAATCACCCAGAACTAATCAAGCTGCTTTTTGTTTTTTTGTTTTTTCCAGTTCTTGAAACAAGTAATCCTGGCGAGGGTTCCATACACTGGAACCATACTCTAGTTGGGGTCTTACCAGAGACTTATATGCCCTCTCTTTACATCCTTACCCTAAACTCCCTCAAATCATGTGCAGAGATCTATATCCTTTATTTACATTCCCTTTTATTTGATTACCCCAATGAAGATCTTTCCTTATATTAACACCTAGGTACTTGCAGTGATCCCCATAAGGAATTTTGACCCCATCAATTCAGTAATTAAAACTTAGAGGACTTTTCATATTTCTGAAATTCACAACCTGTTTTTTTAACCCCGTTTATCATAATACCATTGCCTGCTGTCTATCTCGCAACATTATCAAGGTCATTTTGCAGATGCCCACAATCTTGTAATTTATTTATTACACTATACAGAATAACATCATCTGCAAAAAGCATTATCTCTGATTTCACTTCTTTACTCATATCATTTATATATAAGAAAACATAAAGGTCCAATATTTGCCCCAATTTGTCCCCTTGAATTCCAATTTTATCTTCATCTTTCCTACGTTTAAATACACCACTCAAACTTATTCGTCTACTAATGTCATTCCATGTCTATAGAGAGGAGTTCCCCTCTTAATTACCCGGAGGCCCCTGGTTCGATTCCCGGCCAGGTCAGGGATTTTTACCTGGACCTGAGGGCTGGTTCGAGGTCCACTCAGCCTATGTGATTAGAACTGAGTAGCAATCTGATGGTGAGATAGCGGCCCCGATCTTGAAATCCAAGAATAACAGCCATGGGGATTCATCGTGCTGACCACACGGCACCTCGTAATCTGCAGGCCTTCGGGCTGAGCAGCGGTCGCTTGCTAGGCCAACGCCCTTCAAGGGCTGTAGTGCCATGGGGTTTGGGGTTTAGTTTGGTTTTCCCCTCTTAATTGTTACAGGGTCAGATAAAGCTTCACTTCCTCTAATTCTCTCAGATCTATTTTCTAGAAATATTGCAACCCATTCACACACACTTTTGTCTAGTCCAATTGCACTCATTTTTGCCAGTAGTCTCCCATGTTCCACCTTGTCAAATGCTTTAGAGTGGTCAATCGCGATACAGTCCATTTGACCTCCTGAATCGAAGATACCTGCTATATCTTGCTGGAATCCTACAAGTTGAGCTTCAGTGGAATAAACTTTCTTAAAGTTCTTCTATTGAACCTACCGGACAAGTTGGCCGTGCGGTTAGAGGCGCGTGGCTGTGAGCTTGCATCCGGTACGTAGTGGGTTCGAATCCCACTGTCAGCAGCCCTGAAGATGGTTTTCCAATGGTTTCTGATTTTCACATCAGACAAATGCTGGGGCTGTACCTTAAGGCCACGGTCGCTTCCTTACAACTTCTAGGCCTTTCCTATCCCATCGTCGCCATAAGACCTATCTGTGTCGGTGCGATGTAAAGACACTAGTTATTAATTTTGCAAACATGTCTAATATAATCAGAAAGAATGCTTTCCCAGTGCTTACATGCAACGCATGTCAAACTTGCTGGCCTGTAATTTTCAGCTTTATGTCTATCATCCTTTCCTTTATACACAGGGTCTGCTATAGCAACTCTCCATTCATTTGGTATAACTCCTTCATGCAAACAATAATCATACAAGTACTTCAGATATGGTACTATATCCCAACCCATTGTCTGTAGTATATCCCCAGAAATCGTATCAATTCCAACTGTTTTTCTAGTTTTCAACTTTTGTATCTTATTGTGTATGTCATTGTTATCATTTGTACATTTTAATACTTTTTTTAGCATTAGTCACCAACGCTATCTGGACAATATTCTTGTAA